>NC_060059.1:34806837-35079337 GCF_020283565.1 Trifolium pratense | reverse complement strand
TCTTTAAGGGATCAATCTGAAAACCTAAAATGTCTTTAAGGGATCATTTTACTAATTAATCAAATTATTATCTATAAATGTGATCATTCAAATTTCAAACGGCACAAGGGACACGAATGTAATCGACCGGTAATGCTGCATTGCTCAAGCCATCGAACAATGCAATGCAATGCAATGCAATGCTCATGGAAAACATGCATGCACTTGGTACGAACAATCTTTGGTTTGTTATTTTTATAAAATAGATTTTTTCTTTCCGTGTTTGCGTAGTCACACATACTAAGTAGAGTTTTTTTTTTTTTTTTTTTTATAAGCCTCGTACTAAGTAGAGTTTGTTCCAACACTTCAGAAGAAATACGCATGCTGGAGAAAATGTAGTCAATTGATTCCCCTCGTATTATATTAATATTTAGAGAAAGTATAAATATTTATTTCTGGAGCCAACGAATTCCTCTCGTAATATATATTTGTGATAAATTAAGAGTGAAAAGATATAAATAAATGTTGAAGTGGCAACCACAATGGATATTTTATTTTTTAAAACATTTTTCTATTAAAAATAAATAAACATAAAAAATTGATCAACATATTCATCATCATTATTATCTTCATCATATTATCTTACACTTGACATCCTACAAACATTCTAACTTATCCTAAAAAAGGAACTCAAACACACAAATCTCATTCCCAAACGAATTGTTTGAGTAGTGAACACTGCATGCCTACAAAGTTTATGGAGATTAGACCAACACATAAAGAAATAAGGTACTCTAAACTATATAGTACCTATGTATATACTTTGAATGTTACAATATATCATAACATTAATTTTGAAAAGGACATGGTGCCCCAAGAGTTACAATCTTCCGTATTATGTAACTTGGTAGTGGAACAACGGTAGGAGATGGAGACATTGAGAAGATAGGAGAGCCGGCATAAAATTTATTTGTCTTCAATTTTGAGTGGGACGCGATAGGCCGCTTGTGAGGAGGACAATACTTTGATCCGGTAGTCTGAATGTGGGGAGGACAATGCTTTGTTGTTGATTTGTTAGTGACCGTACGAACAACAACGCCATTCATCTTGAAGAGCTAGAGCACTTGAATGAAGAAGATAGATACAATATTGAAGGAATGCTTCAAGATTATTTTCAATACTATACTATATATATATATATATATATATATATATACTAGTGTGTGTCTATCCTTGCGATAAATATTTTCAAGATTATAAAAAAGATTCTTTTTCTTCTTTGTATTTAACATATATCTTTATCAACTAACTATTTGCTAGCATATATTATTCAAATCTTTTTCTTAATTAAATAAGAGTTGTTATATGTTTCATATCTTTGAGGTAAAATTATAGAAGATTTGAAATATTATATTAAAATTGACGAGGATAAATCAAGTACTTTAATAACCATCTTTCTATTTATAATCTATATCTTTCCCGACTAACAACTATTTAATAGCACATATATTATTCAAATCATTTTTTTTAAAAAAGAGTTGTTATATGTCATCTTTCATATCTTTATAGAGGTAAAATTATACAAGATTTGAAATATTATATTACAGAGGATAAATTAAGTACTTCAATAATAATTACTTTTAATATAGTGTCATTGTTAGTAGAAATTAGGTACTTTAGTAGTAAAAAGTTGTTATATTACTTTGTGTTCCTACTTTGATGTGTATTTTTCATCGTCATTTTTATTCCTATTTTTTTTTCCTAGTAGTCTAGTGGTTAAAAATTCAACCTTAAAGTTGAATAAGTGAAGTGTCCAGGATTCGAACCCTAACTCCTGCATAATATATGCGATATCCTATTAACTGAGCTAAACTCACGGGGACTATGATCTTATTTTTCAATTCCACATATTATTCCTTTTTTTTTCCCAATTCAACTTATAATTGTTTTTTTTCGTATTAATCTTTTATTGTTGTCATATTATCTTTGATTTTTTTTTTAGTTGTTTTTTTTAACCAAATAACAACTTTGATTAAACAAAAAAAACCAGCAGTACAAGGCGATCGTTAGGATCCAGCCCGAAAAATCAAACACGGACAAAAAAACCAAAACAAAATAAGCCTAGTGCATCATAAGCTGAGCTATAGGTGTGTCCTTAGCTTCCTATTGGTCCAGCCTCTATAAACTATAGTATCAATTATTTTTTCCTCAATATGCTTATTCTGTACAACATTACCAAAACTACAGTCATTCCTATATCTCCAAATTGAAGGAAAATTGATACGATAAAAGCAGCGGAATTTTAAAATTTTCCTTTTGTGATCCTTACGAATGGTCATGAATTGTGTTTAGAGTTTTACCTTTTGGTTCGAAAACTCCCTTTAAATCACGAACGGCTATCGAACACTTCGAATCACGAACAAGGTCACGAACAAGAACCTCGAACCGTCACGAACAAGGTCACCACCAAGTCACCAACGAATTTGATCACAAGCGTTAAAGGTATAACGCCTCTAGCCAGTCCACACGAACAACAACCTTCAATGGAGTGCTAGCTCCAATGGTTTGAAGGGTTAGGAGAAAGGAGGCACAAAATAAGGATTAGGGTTTTTCACAAAAACTCTAGAAAGGTGATTAGGGTTTCTCAAGAGAGGAGAGAACAAAGGCTCATGAGAATGAGTAACAAAAGTGTGTAACTATTTCTCCTTACCACAAGGGTTCTATTTATAGAACCACTTGCCATGGCAAAATTACACTAAAGCCCTTTTAACTAAATGGGCTATAGTGGGCGCCATTCTCATGTAAATATGTCTAGTACATATTTGCACCCCCTTCTTGCTACATCATACCATATGATGTAATGCTCATTTTAATTACCATAATACCCTTATCATATTTCCTTATTTCTCCAAGGTGCACCGTACCTTACGGTGTTCCAATCTCACTAGATTGTTCTTATGTGTGTGACCCTGTAGGTTTCCGTAACATTGACAATTATAATAAATCACTATTTATTATAATAAACAGTGAGCGGTATCTAGCAACACATCACTGCTACTCAAGTTACGAGAAATTAACATGTGATCTAAACATAACCTCTTGTGATAATATCAGTGTGTATAATTACCCCTTTGCCCTTTATGTCTATATTGAACACAAAACATACTTGGTGTCATCTTTGTCCAGTTCAATATTGGGCTCATGACATTTATCCTGTTATGCAGGATTGGCAAATTCCATCTAGGTCACTACTGTCCCTCAGCATGCTTTGTGAAGTACCCATCAACTGCCTTTATGGTTATCCTGTTACGGACAACGTTAGATCAGCAACAAAGTACTTGACTCCACATCTAGGGTACAAAGTGGTTTCAGGTCTAAGGGCGGTTTACACCATTATCACCATGAGAGTAACTTATGACACTTTGCATAACTTTGCATGTAGTACTCTCATAGCGGGTCAATCCAGTATAAATATTACTCCTAATATTTATACCTACGTCAAGACTTGATAACTCCTTATCCCATGATCCATGAGATGTGATCATCAGTCTATCTTCATAATAGTCTTTATGCTTTAAGGTTATCCCCTTTACCTTAAAGCTCGACTACGGATACTTTAAGAATAGTGTCCTTATGTTTAATATTATCTCATGATTAAGTCACACTTAATTATTAAACGGACTTTCTATTCTAGGGACTTCATTATTTTGCAACCTTACAAATATAATAAAGAAATGCCATATTTATATTCAAACTCCTAAAGCAAATACTATGAAAATAGATTGGCTCTTAGGGCTTACTCCAACACAAATATCATAAACACTTTCAAGTAAAAGTCAATTTCAGGATCTTTGCACGACCACCTTTACCATTAGTCTGCTGAAGTATCCACTCCATTTCTTGATGCCAGCCCAAAGGATTGTGATCGACCTGCATCCACTCCAAAACTTTCCTCCAAATACTCTTTGTTTCATTACAGTTAAACATAAGATGTTGTTGCGTTTCATCATCACTACAGAAGCAACATCGAATTGTGTCAATGAACTCATACTTATGTAATCTTTCATATATGTTATCTTTCATATCTTTAGAGGTATAATTATATTTAAGTTAGAAGATTTGAAATATTATTAAAATTGACGAGGACACGTTAGGTACTATAGTAATTACTTTTAATAATGTACAAAAAAAAAGGTAATTACTTTAAATATATTTCTAGTAGATTTTGTCCCTATTTTTATGCTTATTATTCTACTTTGATGTTCTTTTTTTGTAGATTAAATTATTTGATGTTATTAGGGTACCGTTTGGCCTAGCTCTTTTAATGTGTAGAAGTTCTTTTATTCATAAAGCTAGAAATAATAACCTTAAAACTAAAATTAAATTTGTTGTTACCATGATATTGGTACGAAGATTCCACCACCGTTAGCGATGACTAATCTCCGTCAGGGAACCTGTGGGGCACACAAGGTGGATTCTCCCCTCCCAACCGAATTTTCTCCATACGCATGAGCCAGGAATCGAACATTTGACCACATGCTTAAGGGAACCAAGACCCTTACCACTTGGACCAATTCATTGTTGGTAAAAAATAAGAGTAATTTACAAATGGTGTCACCGATAAATCATTTCTTCAAAATACCAAAACGACAATTAAATAGAATGCTAAATCCGAAATCAAAATACACTTAAAAAGGAACAAAAGCAAAGCTTCCTTACAAAAAAAAGGAACAAAGGGAATATTAAAATTAATAAGGGAAAATTTGGTACTTTAGTCAATAGTCTTAATTACTACTTTTTAATATATTGTTAATAGATTAGATTAGTAGATACCCGGTGTTTTCAAAGAAAACAAACAAATATATATTAAAATTGTAGTATTAAAAAACTAGGATCAAATTCTAGTATTCACATAATACCATCAATCGACCAAACATTATTTTTTTATCTTGTTTAGGTTTTTCTTTTTGACAAACTCTCGTTTAAGTTTGAATATATTTTATTTTCATATTAAAAATAAAATTATTAAATATACATGTGGAATGATTAACACCATAGACGAATACTCCCTCCGGTCCTTTTTATAAGAAACAATTTGGGAAAAAAATTTGGTCATTTTTATAAGAAACAATCGTTAAATTTATTGTTACAATTCCATTTATACCCTTATTAAATTGTATCAAATTAATCCATTCCAAAGTTATGCATTAATTAGAGTGACATATTCCCTATATTGTACAGATACAATAGACAAGGATAAATTAATACACCAAGGTTAGTTTTGGAATAGATCGTAAAATTTTAGAATTTTTAATAAGAAAGAGAAGGTTCTTTGGTCCGTGTATTTTTTCCAAATTGTTCTTTATAAAAAGGACCGGAGGGAGTATTTTACAGCATTAAAATATAAGCAAAACCTAATAGAGGAAATATATGTTCATTCTCATAAGAAAAGGGAAAATATATATAAAAAAAATTGACCATTATGAACTTTTAAGAACTAAATTATGATAAAATTCTAAGACCTAAAATATAAAAACAAACACACGCTAATTTATTGATAATCCACGTCAATTAATTCAATTCTAATTTTCCGCAAACACGTACATCAAATTATTATTTATAAATGTGATCATTGAAATTCGAAACGACACAAGGGACACAAATATAATCGACTAGTAATGCCACATTGCTTGAGCCACCGAGCAATGCAATGCTCATGGAAAACATGCATGCACTTAGTACGAACAATCTTTGGTTTTGATTCATTGCAAAATTCCTCTAAACAAATTGCACATTGTTTCGTTGAACAAGTAATATCATCCAATTTAACTTTCTCCAACGAACTTAAAAGACTCGTAATAGACGCGTTTTGGTCATCAATACCATGCCCACCATCATTCGATGTTGTGCTAACGAACACATCCATTTCCAATATTCGATTTCCTTCGGTGTTGACCGTGTTCATATACCTTGCGTAGTCACTCATAAGACGTAGAGTTTGTTCCAACACTTCGGAAGAAATACACACGCAGGAGAAAATTTCACGCAAAAAAGTACTAGTAAAACTATCAGGGTCCATGGATTCAAAATCATGATAATCACATAAGATATTACGAGGAATGAAGCAGAAATAATGTTTTGATGAATTGGAGTGGAAGTGGTGAATTTTAACGTAGAAAGATTCATGTAAACAACTAGTTTGTGAGATGGTATGTTGAGATTCTTCAATATGGATGAAAGAGGATTCATTAGAGGAGGACATGATATTAATGAGATGATGAGTGATTGTTTAGCACGTTAAAGAATTTCAAGAATCAATAGTATCAATAGTGTGTATATATATTTGTCAACAAAGATTTGTTTTTTTTTTTTTATCTTTAAATGATGATTTAGTTTGACATAGATATCTCATCAAATTAATATTTGTTTCTTTTTATCAAAGATATTATTATCTTCTTTTTTTTATAATGTTTTTTTTTTTATTTTTTATTTTATAATGATTATCTTCTTCTTTCTATTTAGCATATATCTCTCTCAACAAAACTATAGATATCACTTTACATTAAATATTTTACTTTATTTTCTGATTAATTAATATATTTTTGCATAATTAATTAAAGTATAATTTAATCTATCATAAAAAATTTAATTTACTTTTTTTTAAACTATTATTATGAATGAAAACGCACTAAGTTTGCTTGTGTAAAAAAAAATTAAAAAATGACTATTATGAACTTTGAAGAACTGATTTTTATTTTTTTGAATGACAAATATATTATATATTAATATAAAAAAAATTAAAGAAGTATAAGAGGAGATTCAGAAAACAAGGAGGTATCAGAAGTACATTCCACTAGAACCCAGTGTACTCTAAGGTAAGACAAGTAAACAAACAGACAAATAAACCTACAAGGAAAACAAGAATGCACACCCCAACAAACTAGATCCCCTCAAATGCACCACCACGAGAAGATATCCCTCAGGATGAGAAAAGCAAGGATCAATCACAGGTAGGACAAAGCAACAAGAAGACCTTCAATCTCCCTGACCCTTCAAGACCCAACACGACACCACGATCTATTGATAAAATATAAATAAAATGAACTAAATTATTATAAATTTCTAAGACTAAATCCACAACAATTCAACTCAAATTTCTGAATTATTGATAGATCCACAACAATTCAACTCAAATTTCTAGAAATACATCAAATTCTTAACTAAAAATGTGATCATTGAATTTGTGAACGACACAAGGGACATGAATATAATTGATTGGTATTGTCACATTTCTTAAACCACTGTGCAATGCAATGCTCATGGAAAACATGCATGCACTTGGTACGAACAATCTCTAGTTTTGATTCCTTGCAAAATTCCTCTAAGCAAATTGCACATTGTTCCGTTGAACTAGTAATATCATCCAATTTGACCTTCTCCAGCAAACTCAAAATGGTCGTCATAGATGCATTTTGATCGACACCATCATTTGACATTGTTCTAACGAACACATCCATCTCCCATATATTATATCTTTCGATGTTGACCGAGTTCAAATACCTAGCGGTATCACTCATAAGAATTAGAGTTTGTTCCAACACTTCAGAAGAAATAGGCACGCCGGAGAAAGTGTTGCGCAAGTAGGTACTAGTAAAACTATTGGGATCCATGAATTCAAAATCGTTGTAAGCACATAAGATGTTACGAGGAATGTAGCAAAAATAATGGTTTGATGAATTGGAGTGAAAATGATGAAGTTTAACGTAGAAAAATTCATGTAAACAAATATTTTGTGGGACGGTGTGTTGGGATTCTTCAACATGGATGGAATAGGATTCACTCATATGGGTGATATGAATGAGATTATGAGTGATTCTTTAGCACAATTAGGTTAAAGGATTTGATGAATTGTGTTTGATTAGTTTGTATATTTTGTTTTCTTATAGTGAAGAATTTCAAGAGAATAGTCAATGAAAACTATCGGATTTTATTTTTCTTTTTTTGACCTAGGAAAATATTGATTTGAGAAATTAGATCCCTTTTTAGATAGGATTTTATTTTGAACTTTAAAGCAAAATTACAATTATAGTTTTTATTTTTTTGATTCAATTACAATTATAGTTAGGATATAGATATGGTGCCGGAGAGTGAAAACATTTTTAACTACACTTTGAATTTTGATGACTTTTATTTTGGGTAGAAAATATTCAACGAAAATTCAATTTCAATTAAATCGGAAAATTCAAGCTGTTCTGTCAACAAAAAAAGAAAAAAATTGAAGCCAAGATTGAGAATTATTTTTTTTTTATAGAGAAAACAATATTTTTTTTATAGAAGTCAAAGATTGAGAACTAAAATATTGGTTAAAATTTAATATTTTGATTCAGTTTGAATAGAAGGTGGTAGGTGTGTTCAAATTTAAGCCCATCTAAATTAAAACAAATGATCGAATTAACCCAAATGTCACATATAATTAAGGCTTAAATGCAGTTTTACCCCCCATGTTTTCAAAAATGCGGAATTTTACTCTCCCTATTTTAAAATGCGGAATTTTACCCCCTATTTTATAATATGTTGGATTTTGCCCCCCACCCCCCACACCAAAATTCTGCACAAAATCTACTTCTGAGTCTCAAGTTCAAAGTTTCACACAGAACTCAATTTGGATCAATAATTCACAAAACTGATACCGAAACGACCGTAATCGAGTTAGCTTTCCACATAATTAAACCTCACTAAATTTGGAGTTACAGAGAGAGATTAATTAATGTTTTAGTGAAGGTCTATCGGACCAGCTCAATAGCCTACATTTTTACACGGTCCGGACTTCATAAAAAGGGGGCCGGACCTTATCGGATCAGGCTTTTTAAGGTCGCCATGGGCCGGCCCACGGGCTTTTGGGTCGGCCCCTTAAAGAATTAAAAAAATTCTATAATATTTTTATTGTTATATTTTAGTCCTATTTTTATGCATAAATTCATATCTAATCTTTTTTATTACTTTTGTCGTTTTATTGTTATTATTTGTGTTTTGTTCCTATTTATAATCTGTTTTATTCCTATTTTTATACATATCATCTTTTTATTGTATTTATCTTATATTCTTTATATTTTTTTTAAATTTTTTTTTTGTGAAATTACAATGAATGATATAAAACTTGGAATATGGTTATTTTAAGCATATCATCTTTTTATTGTATTTATTTTATATTCTTTTTTTGTGAAATTACAATGAAAGATATAAAACTTGGTTTTTTATTTTTTTTCACCACCAGTTTAATCTGGTTCGGAGGTCAGTTCTGACATCAAGTGGTTTCAGCCTCCTCCCGATCGCAGTTACGGTGGATCGAACCGTGGTCCTCCCTACCAAGTTCAATGCCACCACGGAACCAACTAACGATTGGTATAAAACTTAGAATATGGTTAAACCTACTAAGGATAAATTAGTAACTTTGGTAGTAATTAATTTTATTATATTAAAAGTAGATATAAAATACTGAGATACGAGGTGGAAATCTATACCTATATATAAAGAGGGTAAAAAAAATTGGTGTGAACTTTTCATAATAGCAACAATATCTTATTAACAAACTCACCATGATATAAGACATTTTTTAGCTGTAAAAATCTTTTATTAACAAACTCACAATAACATAATAACATAAGACAAAATAGAAAACGCGGATCACACAAACACCTTATTGGATTAGAATGAGAATATTTGTTATAAATTTGTTTGTTTGTTTGATGAGGATAAAGAGGAAGATATTTTTGTTTGGGAGATTATGTGAGAAAATATGGGGATACGAATTACCTTCTTGGAGATTTAGTTGAGAAATATAACATAAATTTAGTATAATTTGTTTTTTTTCAAAAAAAAAAAAATATGAAAATTAGTGGGCCGACCCATCGAACCATGCATGTTTTTGCTTATCGGACCGGCCTAAGTGAGCCGAGTCATGAAGTTAACGGGCCGGGCCGGGCTGGCCCCTTTATATGACCGGGCCCCCGGACCAGGCTAGGGAGGACCGGGCCGGACCCTTTCACAGCTCTACATGTGAGTTAATTGTTGCGTATCATATGAGTGATAAGACTCACTCAATGTTTTAAGGTGTTTTCACTTTATGTATTGCTCTTGGCCCAAAGTGTAGAGGTTTTGGGCAAAAAATGAGAAGGGGAATGTTTGTGAAAATAATTGAGGACAAAATAGTCTTTTTGATATAACAAATCATCAATTTAGTTGAAAATGTTATTTTTTTTCTTCAATTTAATTTTAAACTATGTTTATATCTATATCCTAGTAGTTAGTCTCAGCTGATAGATATTAAGATGTTAAAGACTAAATTAACAAATTTTTACACTATATTTTAAAGACTAAACTGTTGAATTTCATATAATTTAAGAACTATTTAATATATTCTTATATAGTTTTTTTTTTTTTTTTATAAGCATATTCTTATATAGTTAATTAAGAGACTAAATAGATCTATATAAAAAAAAAAAAGACTAAATAGATGAGAGATTATAGTTTACGACAAAATTGAGGTTTTATTATTTTTTTCATGAATATTTGACACCTTGCATGTTGTGAAAAAGTCTATTATGTGAGTCTAAACTTAATGAATTCTTTTTGTGTCTCCTAAGCTTCTCACGCGCCTCAGGAGTTGCCAATTTTACCTTTTTACTGGTTAAGTAATGAGTGTTGAAGGGTGCAAAATCAAGAAAAATACAATTTATATTTTAACAAACGAACTTTATAAAAAAAAAATCATAGGGGTGAAGGAAGAGTGATGGAGACAAAAATATTAGATTTTAGGCTAAATTGCATTTTTGGCCTCCTAAGTTTCACAAACATACAATTTTGACCCTAATTTTGAAAATAGTATTTTTGGCCACCTATGTTTGCCCCTTTTGCAAAAGGTCAATTTTGACCAAGTCAATGCTAATGTGGCAAATCACTTAAGTGATTCAGCTGCCACATCAACTTTTTTTTATGCCACCTAATAAACAACCAAAAAATAAAATTAATGAAAAAGAGTGAAAGAAAGTCATTGCCAAAAGTTTCTCAAAAACTTGATACGGAACAAGAAAACCATAGAACAACAAGAACATCAATAACACTCAAGTTTCTAAAAAGCTTTTGGCAATGACTTCCTTCCTTTCATTCCATTTTATTTTATTTTTGTTGTTTATTAGGTGGCAAAAAAAGCTGACATGCCAAATCACTTAAGTGATTTGTCACATGAGGATTAACTTGGTCAAAATTGACTTTTTGCAAAAGGGGGCAAACATAGGGGCCAAAAATGCTATTTTCAAAATTAGGAAGCCAAAATTACAAATTTGTGAAACTTAGGGAGCCAAAATGCAATTTAGCTTAAACTTTATAAAGTTCGTTACATAAGTAGGAAACTGTATTCTTCAGATTTTGCAACCCTAAGTTTGCTATTTAAGTAAACAACTGTGTTTTTTTCATATTTTCATCCCATTTAACACTTGCTACTTAAGTAGCGAGGAGAGTATTAAAATTTACAGGAATGCGCAAGAAAAGTGGGGGGCGCGAAAAGACTCTAACTTAATAAGGCTTATGATAAAAACGAGCCGATATATTATTGAGTAAAGCCCATAGTTGTAGAAGTCTGAGGAAAACTCCAGACACAAGACAGAGAAATTTGGAACCGAGATTAACAGAGTTATTTTATTGCGTGACAGAGAAACCCAAAGGTTAGTTAATTAACGTTAACGATGTTCTTCTTTTTTGCAGGAGGGTTAGAAAACCAAGTACGACAAGTGGTGAAATCCGGTGTGGGAAGGTGCATCAACTGCAATTCACGCGCTGATCTTGTTGAATACGACAAAGTCTTGAAGCTTTTTTTCGTTCCCGTTTGGCGTTGGCCAGGGAAAGACAATCTCTTGTATTGTCAAGATTGTAAGTTTTTGTTTCCTCAATCTTATTCTCTTCCTCCTCCGCCGTCTAACGGTGGTTCTGTGTTGCCGGAGGCTTTGAGATGTCGGTATTGTGATCGGGATGTGGCGGCTGATTTTGCGTTCTGTCCTTACTGTGGCACACAAATATAAACAGAGAAAGATGGTTTTACTTTGGCTGAGGGTTATGTTATGGAGTTTGGTTAGTGTTTGTTTAATGGGTTTAGGAATTTTAAATGAATAAAATGTATACATTATAAGGGAAGATAATGTGATTAATATAGTGTGTAATGTTATGTTTTGTATTTTATGTTACATTTAGAAACAAATAATCATATGTTGCATGTAGTTAGTTGTTTGCCCTGGATATAGTGAAATAAAATTATGTATGTTTTGAAAGTATTATTATTGAGTATATGTGCATGGCTCCATGTCGGCCGGCCTTAATTTGGCGTTGGTGTAACAACCGGAGCTGGCACCTTTGAGGTCTCGTTGCAGAGCAGACAGACACTCTTGCGTGCACTGTACACGGTTGGCGCGGTTGTGATAACTTAATGGAACTTTTGAGTAGAATTCCGAGGTGTGGAAAAGTGGAGTAATGACTTTGTGATCCCCGATCAGTAAGGGCAAAGTTCGGATTAAGCTTATGGTAACAAGGGTAGTCACAGAAGAGAAGTGAGCTATTGTCAAGCGTGAGCAAACGATTTTCTATTGTTTGTGATTTACGTTTCTTTAGTCTTCTGTTACTAGCCCAACTAAAGCCCTCTAAAAACTAACTCATAATCGGAAGTCTTAATCGTTTGTTACTAGTTGTTGTTCTAACAATTATGCCTTTGATTAAGCCAATTTGGCAGCTTATATTTTCCCTATTGGTACATTATGTCATGAAGATATTGTTATTTAGTTAGATGCTCTTGCGGATGTAATTCTATAACCAATTGTTGCAGATTGTGAACTCCTTATGAGTGATTTTAGGAAGATGTCTGTTAATTATGTGTGTTGAAATTTGAATTTGAATTCGAGTGTTTTAGCTGGTTAATTATGGGTTAGCTTGGTGACTTGTGATTTAAATAGTAATGGCCTATGGAGATTCAGCTTTTCTTCTGAATATGTTAAGACTTAAGTTAAGAGGGCTTTCGGGTAATAGTTCATGTTTGGATTCTCGGGAGATTTCATATGGTGATTTGATTAAGCATATGTTTGGAACAACGTTTACATTCCCTAAAGGTGCGTCTATGATCTTGTAACGTGATTTGGTGGTCAAGTATGATGTTTGGCTTCACAACAAAGATGAATTTATTGTAACCCTATACAAGTGTTTCCGTTCGAAGCTTGAATTCTTAGCTTTTGTGGTGACCAAACTCAATTTTCAATGTTCTTTCTGCTAAAGGATTAGATACTGTCACCGTGAAACCAAACATGCACAATACAGTAATTACACTGATGCATCATGTTGGAATAATTTTAGGTGTATTCATTGTTGGCCCTGTTTCTCTGCTTTGAGCTTGAATGTGGCACTAAAGCTGAGCTCATGAAAGAGTAATACTAGTATGTAACAAGTCTCGACATAAAAGAAAAAACAAATACTCTGATCCAATCAGGAATTCTTAATTAACATTGGACTAAAATATTTTCATACAACAATCCCCATTAATCAAGGGTGTGGTTAAACCACCATCTAAGATGGTGAACCATAAAATGGATTTAACACTGTACACAAATTTAAGAAGGAAAAAAAAAAAAAAAATCGTCAAGACTCAAAAGAGTACTACACAACCTTGTCATTCTACAAAGGAACAGTCTCAGATATCAATACAACATTCCCGGGTAGCCTCACTAGGTTGATGCAAAGCCATGAAGTTTTAATGCAAGGTTGTGCAAGAGTTTTGACTAAAAATAAAAAAGATCCTTATTTGGATCTAAAAAGCATTACTAAGTGAGACAAAAAACATTGTTGGGTTTGTGTATTTAGTTATGTGTGTCGAAGGGTAGTTGCTTATCGCCTTTTTCCAATGCATCCCTCCAAAGTCTATACCTTACTCCAAGCTTGTCATAGGTAACCGGCACATTCCATACATTTGCGCCATTGTTCATTCTCTCTTGTTGCCCTACTACTAGTCGTAGATCCTCATTTAAAACCTTTAGTAAGAAAATATCAACACAACATTAGAAGTTAAATTAAATTTTGAGAATCATTCACATACAAATGCAAACAGAAGCAATGTACCTGTGCTGCAAAATGCCTCCATAGATGTTCCATAAAAGGTATATGCTTAAGAAGGGGAGCGAAATCCAACGACATTCTGTATAGCAATCTTGTTTTATCTTTTGATGAAGGTAAGCAGACATGCAGTTGATGAAGGTGTGTTTCACATTCTTTGGTGCTTTGTCCTTCCAGTTTCCCGGGCTTCGAAATTCCAATGGTTGATAGAACCATACAAGGTGGTCGAAACTCCATGTCAATTGGATAGGGATCCCAGTATCCTTGTAGGCCAGACGCGGGTGTCAAAAAATTCACAAAGCTGCAAGTTCAAATTCATTCAAAGAGATTAAGTGACCAATCTAAGGATGACACTAACGCACTGTTTGGATAAACAAATTAATTAAGCGTTTGCAGCATAAACTCATCATATAAGTACTTATGTGTATAAACTATTTCTATAACAAAAGATAAAATAAACTCATGTTGTTTCATGTACGCTGTAAACTGTTTTCATAAGCTATTCTTAGTGAGCTTGTGGAAACAAGCTGAAAACAACTTATATGTCATTCATAAGTTTTTCCATGTATGCTATGAACTGTTTTCATAAGCCATCTTGGTGAGCTTATGGAAACAAGGTGAAAACAACTTATAGACATGTCATTCATAAGTTGTTTCCATAAGCTCTCCCAAATCATGCCACAAGTACTTATGCCAGTCGATAAGCTCAAATAAGTTAATTTAAACAGTCCCCAAGTTATGATACATGAAATCTGAAAAAACGTAGCAAAACAAAATGGCTATTAACCAAACAATATTGAGTCACTTTTGAAGAACTTAAATTGATTTCACTTTCACATATTGAGTCATCCCACTTTTGAAAGGTATAAACCAAACAAACCTGGGAACACTCCATCCCTTAGCAAAAGTTGAAGTATGAGTAAAAGGTGCATGCGCAAGATCCAAAAGGTTGTCCAAAAGTAAACCATGTTCAACTGGAAGTTCCATGACAATCTGTTATGTGAAAAGTTACCGTGTAAGAAACCACAACTTTTATCTTCTTTTTTCTTTATCAATCATAAAATTGTAATTCGTTGTTCTTGCAAAGCTAATAATAACTATTAGGATAGACTGTATTTATTACATACCTCGGCATGGATTACAAAACCGGAAGGAGGTAGTAACGATGGAATTGTTGCTGCTGGGGGATCATTGCCAGGCCAAATCCAGATCATCCCCTCTTTCTCAAAACATGGAATTGACTTTATCTTTACATTTAGCATTCGAGTAGATGGCATTTTCTCGCATTTTCCGTCCGTCGTATATTCCCAGCCTGATAATATCCAACCATTAAGTAATTTTAGAGTCTGACTCAGAATTAAATCATTACTAGGATATAATAATCATGCTACAAACCAAAATGTCCTGAAGAAAAATATTTTGTTTCGCTGAATACTAACCGTGGTAGGGGCATTGGATACGACCCTCGTTTACAGAACCAAGGTGCAGAGGACATGCTCGGTGTGCACAGGTATTCTGGACACATCCAGGCTTGCCATCTTTACCCCTAAAGATAACCCATGGTTCCTCAAAACATTCCATTGGGACCTGAAATAGAGAACGAGTAACACACTTATGAGAATTCACATTCATATTAGGCTGATTTTATTGGCATGTTAGTCATATATTCATATCGGAATTGGTCCATGTATTAAGTAGAATATTTGATTTTAGTCCCTCAAAGTAAGGACTAAAATGAATATTACATGGACCAATTTCGATATGAACAAATTTTGCAATGACTGATATTGACTTACCATGGTATCATCCTTTAAGTCGTTAGAGAAAGCAACAGGATACCAGAAATTCTTTAAATTAGGATGGTATGACTGAACTGGACCTGATACATTCAAGCTTTTCCTCGGCTTTCTTCGTCGTTCAGTATGTACAGATTTTTCAGAAGTACTTGGAGAAGACAATGGCTCAGCAATTGCAGCCGTGCTTCTGTCTTGTAATAGCTTGTCGTTTACCAATTCTTCCATGTATGCAAGTTTATCTAAAGCGGTGGAAACTCTTGCTTCAGATATATGAACCTGCAGTTATTCATTAACCTATATTACATTAACAAAGAACTCCAAGTTCAAAGCGTTGGTGGCTAGTCTAGTTCTGCTAGTAGTTATTTATTTACCTGTCTGTGTGCTTCTGCTAATTCGTCCTGCAAACCAGCTAGATCCTTTTTCATGGTGCCGATCGACTTGAATTCACGAGCTAGAGGATTAAGAACTTCAACCACCTACACCCATATTTTTTCTGATTTTATTAATAAACATGTGGCGGAGGGTATTGCATATCACATTTAGTGTGTGTTTGGTTCTGCAGTGACAACAATTGATCTTGAATAAATTGATTATGCAAAATTGATTTTCACTAAAAGTGAAATAAATACAAATTGATTTATATTTGTATGAATATGTTAGCGCAAAAGCAAGTTCAATTGTAGAGGCAAAAGCTTCAAAGTTCAAACTGTAGCTTCGAGTTAAAATCAATTCTACTCGAAAACATTCAAACATGTCAGAATTAATTTTAGCCTTGTAGAATCAACTTGAACTCCTCTGAAAGTGGAACCAACATACACTTGTGTGAATAAAACATCATCAACAACAAAACTGAATCCCACTAAATGATAGTCAAACAAAATTTATATAGTACCAGACTCGAATTTGATCCAACAACAAAGTTCATATATGTCCAAATTTACAAAGAATCGTATTCAAATATAAATTATATAACAATAACATAAGTTAGCTGAAACCTTTTCGTGGAGGAGCATGATGGTAAGCACATCTTGCCGAGCTCGCCAATCACAATATTGAATATCCTGTCTAGCCACTTCTAAAGCTTGAAATGCATCCAAAACTTTCCCTTTACTTTGTACCACTCTAGATCTTGGGTCCTCTACATCAAAGATTGCACCCCATGTATTTTTCTTGTCTGCTTCTCCAAACACCGCAAACACTCCAAATTTACCTTTAAAAACCTGAAAAACAACATACAAAAGAAAAGCATAAGCTAAAGATTAAGTGACCATACACTTTCACGTATGGCTGGGACGTAAAATGTAGACCCTGCAAAAGGAGAAGCTTGTTGCTATACTAATAAACGCTCCTAGGTATAACTATAATAAATTTAACCATCTTGCTAACTTGTTCCCTACGGGTCTTGCTAACTTGTTCCCTACGGGTCTTGCTAAGTTGAATTCATGGCTTTTAACAAGAATATTTTTATATTGAGTTCTTTAACATGTGGCCTTAGTAGAGCACAAGTTAGCATTTTCCTAAGTTTAAATTTGGGAGTCATGATGCGGTTTGGTGAAGGAGGAACATAGGGGTTGAAGTGATAAGGAGGTCATAGATTCAACTCTCCCCTTAACAAAAATAACTAACAACTAACATTGACCATTTCTAAAAAAAAAAGGGTTTAAATTTAACAGTTGTATCTTGATCAAAAGGTTCAGATATTAAAATGGTATTTTAATTGTTTCTTTAATATAAAATTTTAAGGTTGAAATTTGAATCGTCTAATGGTTATTCTTAGAATTGAGTATTGGGCCTAACTCAACCCTACCAAACCTGCTTGTAAGGTGAGGGCATCTACTTTATAAACACATATTCGGGCCATTTCGCAACCGATATGAGACTTCTTAACACACCCTCACGCCCAGCACTATCGGGTTTGGGGCGCGGATATAAATGGTGGGCGGCCTGATCAGAAACTTGATAGCAGCAGCCCAGCGGATCGTGGAGGAGGCTCTGATACCATTTTAGAATTGGGAGTTGGGCCTAACTCAACCCTAAGATGGTATTAGTGTCTCCTCCACGATCCACTGGGCCGTCTGCTATTAGGTTTCTGAACCTCCTCAACCCTAAGATGGCTTGCACTTCTTAACGGTTATGAACTCGCAACTCCATGATATCAAATTTTGGAGAGTTGAGTTAGGCTAGAACTCAAATTTTAAAATGATATCAAACTCTATCCTAGATCAACCAAGCCACCTAATGGTTAGACCACTCGAGTCACGCTTCAGATGTGAGCCTAAAGCATGATGTGGCCTTATCCCTTACCTTACAAGTTACAAGTCAGCCCAAATTCAAATTATATTCTATATAACTAAAAAGCTAAGTTTACCTAAAAAGGAAGACTAAAAGCAAAGTTCAACATGCAAAATTTTCATCTTGAGCTCAATCTTTTGCATTAAGGTCATCAACAAATTGAACTAACAAAAAAAAGTATAGAGAGAGCGAGAGAGGTACCCTTTTAGTATCAAGCTTGGAAGTTCTACCAAAGATAGGAAGAGATAGAGCAGAAGCAGTAGCTATGGCATTCATGGCTATGAAAATGAGAAGAAGGAAAGAGAAACGAAAAGAAACATAAACAACTTTGTTTCATTTATTTTCATGGATTTTTCTTTGTTGATAAGAGGTTCTTGTTCCTCGCGATCTCGGTTTTCCTTCTAATGAATGCCACGTGGAAGAGTGTGGAAAATGTTTGTTTACACGTGGCATCTGTTATTTCCACATGATTGTTGTAAATGTGGGACCCATTGTGTTGCCAGCTCGGATTGCGGAGATATATTATCTATCCTCTTTGCGCTGTGTCTCTTGTCGTTTTCTGTGGGATTTTCATTTTGGTTTAGGGTATTAATTGGTTATTGGTTGGTCTGATTTGTGTTTTAGAAATTAAAAGAAGCCTTTGAAAATGAAATTTGTTGATAGCATAATTTGATTTGGAGTTTCAATGGTTGGGTAGAAATTTGACTAAAGATATTTTAGGATAGAATCACCGGTTTGAGTGTCTAATATAAATACTTCATCAAGTCACTATTATAAATAAATAAATAAAAATTAGTGAAATTAATTCAATTAGTAGGGACATCGCATATATTACGCATAAATTGAGTTTCAAACTCTAGATTAATCGTTGGTTGGTTCAGTGGTGATTACTGAACTTGGTATGGAAGACCGTGGTTCGATCCCCGTAACTTCGATCGAGAGGGGGCTGTAACCAGTTAATGTCAGAACTGACCCCACAACTAAATTAAACTAGTGGTAAAAACCAAAAAAAAAAATCTAGTCACCGGGCTGCTAGACCAAAAAAAAATATTATTTTTAAAGTTTATTGAAAAATTGATATATTTGACATGTATTATGAATTAAATACATCAATTTTTCAATAAAACTAAAAAATAATTTTTTGCTTTATAATAGTGAGCGGATAGAGTATTTAAAAAATAATTTAGTGCTGGATCTTAACAATTTTAGTGAAAATAAATCTTATAATATTAAAAAAAAATAGAAAATAAAAATATTTTTTTATCAAACTTTATTAAAACTATTAAAATTCACTTTTGGACTACATCTATATTAGAGTCTAAATTTTTTTTTATAAACAATGTTAATTATTAGTATTACATTGTTATGTTAGTTTTATATTAGACGGTCGATCTTGTGAAATGGATTATGGGCCTTGTGCCATATTTAATTATGAAATGTTTTAGTGGGCTTTGGACCACGTATATGAATAAAATGTTTAAGTTATGGTCCTAGTGATACCAGAGACTACCTGATATAGGAGTTGGATAATCTGGTTGGATTCCCAGAGGGAATTCCACATAACGATAAGACGAGTCAAGGAGTCGTGTCCTAGCCCTCGATAGGGAATTTGACTGACTAGGTAGACCTCCTGAGCCTAACTCACCTCAGGTTGTCTACGTAAAAATGAACCCAGATAATTATTGTGTGATACACTTATTTATATGCTATGTAATGGATGAATGAATATGATGTTACGTATGAAATGATCAACTGTTAGTTTGTTCCTTTTAGTTACTAACTCTATAGGTAAATGGAACCACTGAGACGAAGTGACTGTCTCACCCCCCACATTTTGTTTTAGATAGACAGGTTGATTAAGGTGTCGAGGTCTTGAAGCATGAAGTTCAGATATGTGGAATACACTATTGAGCTGATGTTAAGATTTTCTTATATGTTGTATAAGACTCGGTTAGATTATATATTTAGATGTTAGCTCAAATTTGTATTCACTTATTGGATTTTGTAATCCAATTCATGTGTTTCTAATGTAATTAATGTTTCCCGATTCAGTTGTGTATACTCGTGTCGGTATTCTAGATAAATTTACATGAGGTGTTACAGCTCAATTGGCAGGGACATTGCGAATTATTGCAGGGATTGGGGTTTGAACTATGATATTCTCACTTATTCACATTAAAAAAGGCAAAATTCGAGTCACTAGACTACTTAAAAAAAAATGAAGGAATTATGCATTACAACAAAAAAAAAAATGAAGTAGATGCATTATGTTTTTATTACATATAAACTTATGTATTGAATATAAACGTAAATTTTGTTGACCTTCAATAAATATTTTTGACCCAAAAATAAATAATAATTTTGTTGACCTTAATTGAAAACGTAATGCATTTCTTTGTTGACCAATTAATAAATGATATGTATTTAATTCAAATCAGAGTACAACTATCTCATCAAAACACTACCACCTTCTCCTCTCATACAACTATTTCATCAAAACCCATCAACCTATCAACAAAAAAATGACAACCTGCATCAAAATTCTCATTTTTACCATTGCAATTATTTGTGTTGCTTCGATAACCTTTGCTGATAATTAACAGAATTTTATTGAGTTTATGATAAATGTCTTGCAATTGTAGATTTTTTTTTTTTATAGAAGCAATTATAGAATTTGAGAGTGGTGTTTTATATACTTTATTTTTTGTGTATTTAGAAACCTTTATTTTATGAAATTTTATATAATAAGTTTGAAATGACAATATTTTGTAATTAAATGATATTTCTAATGACATTTAATTAATTGTATCGAAAGCAGATAAGATTGGATTAAATTGCTTTCAAACAAACTATTGCCCGAATAATTCATTTCAATGCAGCAAAGACTGTCAAGCAAAAGGCTATCATTCCGGTGGCGATTGTTTTATGGGCATTCCTTATTGTTGTTGTAACAATAACGTTTAAGAGATTTATGTTTGATAATTGCACTTTTTAAAATGTTCATAGATGTATCTATACAAAATAATCTTTGAGATTTTCAATAAAATAAGTTGAAAAATTCAACATTGTAATTTCAATTAGAAATAATACTTCAATAATTACTTTATATATTTAATGAAATAGTTGTTTTCGGCAACGTTCGAAAACAGTTCCAGTATAATCTTTTACTAGTAAAAGGAAGGTTGAGTTGCTCATAAGCAAGTATTGTGATGATGTGGCACCTCTAAGAAAACTCCACTTATTTGATAAAATAAAAAAAACTCCACTTATAAATATTTAATTTAATTAAATTTTTCATAAGAATGAATTGCACAAAACATGTTTTTATATTATTATTTATAACTTTCCACTATCATAACCGTACCATTAAGTATTTTTCACTATTATACTTCTATAACCTTAGAGCTTCTTGCAAATGTAACCAACATAGAGTAATAAAAGAAATATTGCTTAATTTTCAGTTTCACTCTAACCTTTATTAACCACCATTTATCACTTTTTTTTCCTTCATATTTGTTCTATACATTTGACACTTGCAATGGTACTCATGAGATCATATACATCTTCAAGTTGTACGCTATGTCTACTATTGATAGCAATCTCAGCAAGATATGTAGACATTTTTTCAATATACCTGTGTTCATTTATTTTTTTTATAGTAAACTTAATTATTGTATATTCTTTTGTTCTTTTGTTACTTTTATATTCATTTATTTTTTAATGTCATGAAGGGAAAACATGATTGATTGCTCATGTTCGGAATGTGAGGAAGATTTGAAGGAGAACTTAGGTGAGTTTTGTCAATCCCTTGAATAATTTCATAACTTATCAGCTACACTCAAAACAATGTCAACAAGTAAGTAGATCACCCTTTACCAACTTTTTATCTATTGTATTTTTAAATTTACATATTTGTTGTTTTTATATATGAACACATAGATGAAGACATATGGTTTTATGGAAAACCTCACCATTAACACTAACATTCATTGCAATTTCATGTTTTCAATCGTTACCTGTGTTATGAAGAATGATATGTTGCTGATTGGAAAATGGTGTATGTATTGTTGCAAGTCAAGTATAATTTTTAATTTAGTTTTATATGTATAGTCTCATTCAATTTTTTTTTACATAATTGTTATATATTATTATTGTAATTTTTATTAAATATATGACTGATCTTTACTTTTTTTATTCATTGCTAGCAACATCTCTATTTAATTAAATTTTTCATAAGAATGAATTGCACAAAACATGTTTTTATATTATTATTTATAACTTTCCACTATCATAACCGTACCATTAAGTATTTTTCACTATTATACTTCAATAACCTTAGAGCTTCTTGCAAATGTAACCAACATAGAGTAATAAAAGAAATATTGCTTAATTTTCAGTTTCACTCTAACCTTTATTAACCACCATTTATCACTTTTTTTTTCCTTCATATTTGTTCTATACACTTGACACTTGCAATGGTACTCATGAGATCATATACATCTTCAAGTTGTACGCTATGTCTACTATTGATAGCAATCTCAGCAAGATATGTAGACATTTTTTCAATATATCTGTGTTCATTTATTTTTTTATAGTAAACTTAATTATTGTATATTCTTTTGTTCTTTTGTTACTTTTATATTCATTTATTCTTTAATGTCATGAAGGGAAAACATGATTGATTGCTCATGTTCGGAATGTGAGGAAGATGGACAACCTCACCATTAACACTAACATTCATTGCAATTTCATGTTTTCAATCGTTACCTGTGTTATGAAGAATGATATGTTGCTGATTGGAAAATGGTGTATGTATTGTTGCAAGTCAAGTATAATTTTTAATTTAGTTTTATATGTATAGTCTCATTCAAATTTTTTTTACATAATTGTTATATATTATTACTGTAATTTTTATTAAATATATGACTAATCTTTACTTTTTTTATTCATTGCTAGCAACATCTCTATTTAATTTTAGGTACAAGTAAAATTCAAAACACGGAACTCAAGAGTCGTCCCCAATAATTTTGATTATGTTAAAGCAAGCATAATCAAATTTATCCATCACTCATTCCACAAATTAGTTAATTAACACTCCTTTTTCTATTTAATTTCATTTATAGAATAACAAATTTAGTCCAAAAAAAATTAGTTTTATTTATTTATTTATAAAAATAATAAAAGGTTCAAATTGATGAAAGGTCAATGAAAAGTCGTAAGTTACAAACTATTTTTATTTTATTAAAATATCAATATTTACATTTTTTATTAATAGTATAGGAAAGAAGTAGTTGAAAAATTGCACAAATGAAAAAAAAATGATCAAAAAAAAAAAATTTAGAATAAATTTTAATAATAAATAAAACTCACCTCAACAAATTCAATATATCAGCACAAGGCAAACATGACTACCTCTAACATACAAAAGTAAAAAAACAACGGTAAGAAACAAAAAAAGTAAGAAAGTAAAGCAAGTTGCGACTATACTACCACGATGCATAAAAATAAAATTAAGTTCTCATACTATATTACACTATTAGAATAAAATATAATGCACATATTCAAACTTATGAATATTAACATATATTCACTAAAAATTATATTAATTGTCCTTAATATACACAAATCTACTATGTAGGTTAATATTAAACAAAATCCTTTTTTTTTAAATAACCTTCTTATTTTTAATATAGATTTAAATCGAAAATCCTCTATAAAAAAAGAGTACTGCATTCTAATAAGCACTACTGAATTAAATTGAAAATCCGAATAAAAATTATTAAATAAAAAATTTCAAAGCAAAATGAGCGGAGAAAAACCTCATAGAAAAAAAAAACAAACAATAGACAAAAAAAATCGAGACTAATCAAATCGGGATAAAATTTCACCAAGTGAATAATTGATAAGAAACTTCAAGAGAACGAGAGGGAGGTAAGTAGATAAGTTATTTGACATCTTAAATTGTATAGAAGGGAGTAAGCAGTAACGTTGCTATTTGATAGGTAATTTTCAGAACACGAGATCATGTGATAAAAAATGTCAAAACCACCATACTTCTTAGTTCAACATTACTCATGAGCAATATTTTCACCAAGTATAAGTATGTATGACCTCCAACTCTTATTGAAAATAAATAAACAAGGGATACATTAAAAATAAAAAAGCAAAGTGATTTGTGACTAAAATTGCAACTCATATAATGAAAACTAAGATTTTATACGATGACACAATTAAAATAAAATATGACACATCATTTCAATAAAAATTATTTTAATTGTGAACAACTTTTTTTTGTTTTTACACATATATAATATTGAATATAATCATATTGTAAAAAGTATTTAACAATGTATTTTAATCGAATGTGTGATTATACTTATCACAATTATTATTTTTAATTTATTAAATTATTTTAATTATGTATTTTAATCGAACCCGTGCAACGCACGGGTTTACCCCTAGTTTATATAAGAGAAATGCTAAGCACAAATGCTCAAACACACTCTTTTGGACACCGCCTCACTCATTGATCCACGTTGCAATTTCAAATATTCAATTTGGACAAAAAAAATATGGATGTCTAATTTTTATTGAGTTTATGATAAATGTCTTGCAATTATAGAATTTGAGAGTGGTATTTATATACTTTATTTTTTGTGTTTTAGAAACCTTTATTTTATGAAATTTTATATAATAGGTTTGAAATGACAATATTTTGTAATTAGATGATATTTCTATTGACATTTAATTGATTGTATCGAAAGCAGATAGGATTGGATAAAATTGCTTTCAAGCAAACTATTGTCCAAGTGATTCATTTCAATGCAACAAAGATTGTAAAGCAAAAGGCTTTCATTTCGGTGGCAATTGTTTTTATGACTTGAATTATTGTTGTTGTAATGAAATGTTTAAAATAATAAATTGGAGAATAAAAGAGACAGTAGGTTTGTTAACCCAGTTCAGTGTAAACACACTTACTCTTGGGATACCAATACAGGAAGGAAATCCACTATCAGCAGTATTAATTCAGAGTTAAACTCTCTCGTTTACAACTCCTCACTTAATCACTATCCGTGTTAAACTCTCTCGTTAAATAAGTTGCGGTGGAAGTCACGTTTAGCTTGCTGGATAAGCACGAACATATTTGTAAATCAAATCTTCAAAAGATATAAAAACAGAGTATTAACGCGCGCTGCTTCTGGAGACACATGTTGTACGGACATGCTACGACATCTTGGTCCAACATTTGGATATCGTTGATTTTGCAAAATTGTAGCAAACATTCAAAACCCAACAACATTAACTATTTTGAAGAAAAAAACAATAAAATACACAAAATATTAAAATCAACAAAAAAATAGGAATAATAACCCAAAATAATAATAATAATAATAATAATCTATATCTATACATCTATTCTATACATATAATAAATAGGATACATGACTTTTTCATTATCCCAATTTTACCCTTTAATAATTGTCATTTTTTTATTAAAATAAAAAAGAAAAAGAATGGAAAGTAACTATAATAAGCAGATTTTAAAAGAAATAACTGTAAACTCATGGTAGTTTTCTCGATTTAAAGCCCACATTACAAAAGGCATTAGTTATGCAAAAACTAACAAAAAATGAAACATGAATTTTAGTGGTTTGCCTGCCTATCCAAACAAAAGTGGGGGAGAGGAAAATTGCGTGACTCAAAGAAGTGGCAGTGCATCAGATACAATAAGATTCTTTCATAGTTTCATATGCTGGTTTTTGTGACTTTCACATATCATATTACTTTCATTTGATTTATTATATTTTTTACTTCATTTAGTTTGATAATTCTGTGGTTCGACGTTGAAAAATCACTGCAAAATTTACCTATTCCTATTAGCATAAAAAGGAGAAAAGTTTGTATAGGAAACAAAAAAAAAACTGAGGCAATACACTACAACAATCATGGCTGGCACCAACAATACATTATATTATTCCATATATTTTGTGTAACTCATTTTTATTTCCCTTCCCTATTTCTTCATATGTTTCATTTTTGTTCTTCATTTATGTAAATTCTTTCATGCATTTTGTTTTTTATTGTTCTCGCTTTTAGCCATCTTCCTTTTTTATGGGAGTAATCATAGAAAGGGTGGAGGGAAGAGATCACATTGTTGAGGGTGCCTATGAATAAATTCTTTTCATAATTATTTAATCGCCATCCTGTTAGCCGAGTCCTCAATATTTTTATAATGGAATGATGTATACATCTTTATATTTTTCAGTTTTTCTCTTAACAAAAAACTGATCTCATCGAGAGAAGATAGAAAGTTTAAATAACCGCAATAATCGTAGCGACGCTGTTTTCATCATTATTGTCATTTTCAATAAAAAATATAAGGGTCTTTTCTTTTTCTTCTTATTATTGGCCACTAAATAATTACTTTTTTATGTTTATTTTTCTCAGACTTTACAGGTTCTATATGAAGTGTTTTCAAATGAAATGATATGAATATGATACATATTCATATCGACGGACTTAATTTGTACCTATTCATTTATAAAGATTTTCTTTTGAAAGTATGTGGTTTTTTATTTAAATTACAAGACTAAAATTATTTTTGTTGATGATGTGTAGACATTTGAATTATATATTGCTGCATTCTGACGGAAATTCAAAAAAGGTACACACTTCGTCTGCATTCTACATCCAATACAATAGTGTTGCCCTTAAGATAGAAATGAGGTTTTAATTCTCTCTTTTCTTACATTTTTTTATTCAAAATTCTTTTATTTAATTTCATTTTGCTTAGGTGTCAATCTGTTTGCATTACTAATTCCATAATCTTTTAGTTTGAATTTAGCTAATTGTTTTAGCATATGTTTAACTAAAATAGTTTTTGAACGCATTGATCTTCATTTTTGTATTGAGTTTTTTGTACGCATTTTTACTTAATAGTTTTTTACATTTGATTCAACGTCTCTATGTGACTTTTTTGTTTTGTTTTACGGCATCTCTATGTAACTTAATTTATTTTTATTTCTTTATAAGCTTGACTTTTTTTTTTCCATAAGTCAACTATTCATAAAAAATTTAGAATAATCTTCAACATACATAATAGAAAATATGGATCACACATACAGGCGCGGAACGCGCCCTGTCTGGCCGCTAGAAAATAATTAGGATTGGGTTAATAAACTTTTAAGTAAAAAAAATAAATTTATTAAGGTTAATAAACTTTATTATAAAATTATTTTTTTGTTATTATATAATGATAATTATTTAGTTTATTAACACAATCCTCTTTCACAAATTAGTTTAGATAAAAATCAAACTTATAATAAATTATTGTTTACAATTTATTTACGTTAATAAAATAGAAAACGTGGATCACATAAACAGGCGCGGAACGCGCCTGTTTGGCCGCTAGTAATAATAATAATAATAATAATTACAATTAATATGACACATTAAATGAATGCAAGTGGATGTGGCTAAATGAAAAGTTTTTATTGGTTTGTGGATTAGATTTTAGATAGGCAATAATAACAATGGCGTCAACACACCAGCAACTTAATGTTCACACAAATAATGCTAATAGGATTAACACCGATGTTTTGTAGAAGAAAAATGGTCACTATCAAAACATGACTATGGTGGAAAATACAACACGTGTTCTTACTTTTTCTATGTAAATCAATTTAAAGGTGATCAGTTGATAAAAGCGGTAAGCACAGATATAAGAAAAATAATTCAATAGACTTCTTCAATAATCATAAATCAGTCATATAATGAAAATTGTCATCTAGGTTTACTCATCCCTAACAGTCTTTTTTATAATTATTATTAAAGTTCAACCAATTTTAGTTATTATAATCTCATTATTGCAAAACAAAAAAATAGAACATTTTGTTCAATTAAGTTACAAAAATATATTTGGTTAAAAAAAAAGTTACAAAAATATAATTCAACGGTATAACACATCCTTAAGTTCGACACTCCGTCTTACCGTTTTAATTTTACTACTTGGACCATTAAGTACACTTGCTGAAAATCGCTAACAAGTTTTTGCTATTAATAATAGCTATAGAGGAAACAATATAGAAAATGTGAACAGAATATGATGTACTAAAGTGTGTAAAATATCATTTTTTACATAAGTTAGCATAATAAGAAAAAAATTAGATAAAAAGCGAATGAGAATATTAAAATATTGAGAAAAAACCTTCATTAAAAGTAAACTTGGTATAAATATGAATTAAAAATACTAAGGAATCCTCTCCCGCACCACTTCCACGATTTCGCTGACTGCTGCGTATGGTGAAAGACAAAATGAGAGTAAACACTGCATACTGAGATCAATAATAAATGAATAATAGCCGCTTGAGAAATTTGCTATTAAATCGATAATAAAAAACAAATAATCACAAAACCGTCATTCTCTAACCACTTTGGCTCTCAATTCTCATATCTTTTAAACTTTTCGTTGCCGAATTCTCAGACAAACATGAACAGGTATGAAATGAACCAACCGCTTGATATTTTGCTTCTTATGTCGTTGTAGTTGACTGTATACAATGTTATTCTCTAATTGTCATTAGACTGCGATCGTGGTTATTCTTTAGTTTGTAATTTCCACATTATATTATTGTATTCTTTTATTCTCTCTATGTGTACTTTTTCTAAGAAATTGGTATTTGTGTCGGAGTTTGGGTTGGGGATAATTTTTGAGTTTTAAGTGTGAATGGTTAAATATCACATGAATAAAAAAAAATGTAGGATATCTAAGAGACGTGACACATAAATTTAATATTTTAATTTTTTTATTGAAGACGTGACTTCTTCATCTTTTATAGTCCTAAAACCTTGATATATTTTTGTGGGAGCTCCCAGGAGCGGACCTTAGTGAGGCATGGTGCCAGTCCAACACAAATTTTTTCTTAAAATAATAATAATAATAATTTTATAAATAGTTTTAAGTTATTCTTTATACATATTCATACAAATATATTAATGTAAATATTACTTAGGCTTAAATGCACTTTTGGTCCCCCTATTTTCAAAAAAATGAAGTTTTGGTCCCCCTATTTTAAAAACAAGTTTTTTAGTCCCCCTATTTTCATTTTTTTTGAGTTTTGATCCCCCATCCTATTTTGGGGTTAATTTTGTTGATGTGACCTTGTAAGTAATGATGTGGCAATATTCATGTGGACAAATTTAATATCCATGTCATTATTATATATTTTTAAATTCAATAAAACTTTATTTATAAAATATTTTAATTATTAGAATTATATATTCAACTAAAATAATAATTGTTAAATCTTATAAAATATGAAATTTGAAACCTTAATTATCAAACCTTCAACTACTAGAATTTTATTCACCGTCGGAGAGAATCATTCCTTATGGATTTCACCAATCCTATGGTTTCCGTTCAAAATCAACAATTTCTGAATTTTTAAAAACGAAAAGAAATTAGAGATGATTTTGTGTTTCAATAGAAATTACTCATACTCTTTAAACTATCTATGACTTTGGATGAGTTTGAATAAAAACCCATAAATTGTTTTAAGTTTGAAGATGAATTCTAGATTGATTTTATATAAAGTTGGATGATGATGAAAGTTGGAGGTTCTTGAAACACAAAACATGCTTTCAATATGCAATTGTTTGATTTGAATCAAAGAGGACCATGTCCATGTTGTGATTGTTTGTTTTTTCTTAGGTTTAATAAATTAGAGGTTGTGAATTTTGGGATTTATTATTTTAATGAGTTTACGATGATGATATGATGATGAAACGTGATTATTTTGTTTTTTTGGTTGGTAAGAAGAGTAAGGATAACTAGATAAGTGGATGATGATAATGAGAGTTATGGATTGTTTGGTGTGATTTTTGATGTTTTTGAATTATTTTTTGATTGATTTCTTTTTAAAAAATACTATAATGTTATTAATTAAAATATTTTATAAATAAGTTTTATTGAATTAAAAACAAATAATGACATGGATATTAAATTTGTCACGTGGACGCTGATATGCATTAGTCGCAATGCCACATCAACAAAATTAGCCTTAAAATGGAATGGGGGATCAAAACTCAAAAAAAATTAAAATTGGGGGACTAAAAAGTTGGTTTTTAAAATAGGGGGACCAAAACTTCATTTTTTTGAAAATAGGGGGATCAAAAGTGCATTTAAGCCTATTACTTAAGAGTTTATTATTAAAGATCGTGAGTCTCTCTCAATGCACATTAATTTAAGTATTAGTGTAAATATTAGTTTATAGTTTATTATTGTTGATTTCAAGTCATCGGTTATACATGGTATATTATTTTAAGTTATATATTTTTATGTTTATAATAATCAACTTTGACTTTGTTTGTTAAAAAATTGTGGATAACCGATTGAAGTTGTAGTACCGAGTAAACTTAACGATTGAACTAACATAAAACAATATGTTTAAGTTTTTCAATTGATAGATGATATAGGTAAAATTGGAATAAAAATTAATAAGTTATAAGCTAATTGAATTAGTTTATCAAAATAAACTATAGGCTAGTATAATTTTGGGTTCCATATATTCTCGTCCAAGGTAGAATCTTGTGAAGTATCAAACAATAGTAATATGTATGATTTAACATATATTCAATAAGTTATAGCTTTTTTTTTCGAATAGAAATTTTGTGATTTCATGGATATAGTTTGTTAGTTTATTGATTTCTTTTTTTTTTTTAATAGAAATTTTATGGATTATTGGCGTTCTTTTTTTGGATATACATATTGGATTAGTAGTAATATTATATATTGTTTGTTGTTTAACTGATTATTGGGATGATGGTGATTTTTTTTTAGTAATACTAAAAAAATTTAGCCACACTAATAATTCATAGCTGGGTCCGCCCTAGGAGCTCCTCCCAAACTTTCCAACAATAAGAACTTTCATGTAAAAAAAAGTATTCTTATGTGTAGTCATAAAAATTATTGAGAGTGGCGTGAACTTTAAGATTAGTGAAGGAAATTTTTTTTTTTTTTGAACCAAACAAACTTACTGCATTTCATTAATTATCAAAAGTTCAATACATGAAGGAATAATCTCAAATCTACGGAAACTAGTCCAGGAATTGGCCGCCCTAGCTAAAATGTGAGCAACTGAATTCACTTATCTCCTAATAAACTTAACTTTAAAGTTCACACATGATAACATAACAAGGATAATTTCATTAACGATCGAAAGAAACTCTGAAGGAAAAAAAAACTTTAAGAAGCAAGAAGGTATTAACCCAGGTCGCTGGATTCAAAGTCCAGAGTGCTAACCACTACACCATAGAACCACCATGACCATGTCTCAGAATTAATATAATATAGTTCTAAATCAAGAATAACAAAAACCTTTTACCAATTGTCTAATCATTAAAACTATTTCCTCCGTCCCAAAATATAAGAACTCTTTGACCACTGCACGTATATCAATACATATTTTTTATTACGAATATTTTTAATTTTCTATTAGTAAAAATTATAGAAATTTGATATTTAAAAAAATATACATCGAAACAAATCAAACAGGATCTTATATGATAATATTTACATTTATATACTTTTAGAAAAATACGGTCAAAATAAAATATATGAATAGTGCATTTAGTCAAAAAATGTCTTATAAAATGGGTTATATCTTGGAGTTTAAATGAGTATCAATTTGTAAAATTTATTTATTTTAAAATATAAAATGTAAAATTGAATGATGATAATTTTTTTCAAGTAGTATAATGATTAGAATTTTATTTTTATAAAATGAATAAGTTGAGTGTTTGAAATTCGAACTACAATATTTATATATATATAATGCTCTCTACCAAATGTGTTAAATACTTAAATTCACGAGAACAATTAAATGATGAATTGATAATATTTACCCAACCAAACTTTAAAATACCATTGTGATTACTATACATGCATTTGTATACAAAAAATTAAGGTAAATGTTTAAAATATAGAAAACCTCGTGTTATTAGTATTTAAAAAAGAAAAAGAATTTTAAAAATTGAGATTTTAATAGCCATGCCACCTATACTATCAGCATTTTATCCTCTTCTTTACTACTTTTTTACAACTTTCTAAATTCTCTATTTCTCTTATTTTCACGTTCTCTTTAGCATAATAAAATTATCAAAAGATATATTCAATGAAAAGAATTCAACAACTCCGATCCTTTTGTTCATAATTCTATAGAGATTTACGTTTGTCATTCTATCCATTTTCTCACGTGTCCTACGAATTTATCAAAATATTCTCGTGTTACTTAAAGTAACGGACGAAATTTTTCTAAAAATTCTTATCTCTATAACGTCCACTACTTAAATAGCGGAAGAATAAAACGAGAAACACGTAGGGCGCACAAATAACCAATAGATGGCAAAAAGAAATCTCACTTTTATGTGAGATATGATATGATATTTGTACAAACCCAAAATAGTTGTCAAGTGTACAATCATTTTAATCGGTCAAAATTTTAATCCCACACGTAAATTGAGATGAAGCAAGAAAATAATAAAAATATTAAAATATAGTTGGAGAGTACAAATATAGTTGTTAGATGAATGAAGTGGTGTCAAAATAATTTTTTTTATTCAATATCTGCAATATTAAAACTCTATTCTTTTACTAATCGTTAGTTGGTTTAGTGGTGATTGATGCTGAACTTGGTAGGAAGGACCGCGGTTCGATCCCCCGCAACTGTGATCGGGAGGAGGTTGGAACCACTTAATGCCAAAACTGATCCCCAAACCAGATTAAACTGGTAGTGAAAAAAAAAACTCTATTCTTTGTGGTGGTTTTTTTTTACAACTATTCTTTGTGATGATTAAAAGCCTATAAAGTTAATCTTTGTTTAAACACTCATATATGCAGTGGTCGAGCCCTTTTGTCTGTATGGATATCGATTAGGAGTTGTGTTTTCAGTATTTCTCAGATGACTGTAAACTTTTGAGACTCGTTCTAACACAGCTTGTGCTAGCTCGGACTCTTCGTTGATGTTAATATATTTCATTTTCACTTGTTTAAAAAAAATATATCTGCAATATTATTTTTATAGTTGGCTTGGCTATATAATTTAAAAATGGAGAATGTTAACTTGTGCCCTTAAGGGCACATGTTAAAAAAATAAATATGGAAAAAATTTATTGAACTTGTGGTGTATTTAATTATCTAAACATTAAGTTCTTTGTATCATTAAATGCTATATTTTTATTTTTAGGTAGCTTAACATGTGCCCTTAGTGCACAAGTTAACATGACCCTTTAAAAATAATAGTGCTATGCACAATTATAAGGCAAATGCTAAATAGTGCCCCCGGGGCACTCTTTAAGCCCTTATATAGTAAGTTTTTTTATAGAATTTTTATCGGAATGCGTAAAGTCAACGCATTGGAAATTGTAGTATTTAACTTTTTGAATAAAAAGTTTCTTTAAATGGAATGCTTAAAGAGTGCCCCGGGGGCACTCGTTAGCAAGACCCATATAATAATTGATCACTTTTTTTCTTATCTCTAGCGTATAATCTTATAGTTACGTTGCGACTAATCATCACAAAGGGGTGGTGGCGCAGTTGGCTAGCGCGTAGGTCTCATAGCTTCTGAGTAATCCTGAGGTCGAGAGTTCGAGCCTCTCTCACCCCAAGACACTTTTTTTTTTTCTTCTTTTTCTCAATATTTCTTACCCAGCGTTGACGCCAGACATAAGCAAAAGACAGACACGCTATGCCATGTTACATTTCTTATCCATTATTAATTTATTATGATTAAAAATAAAAAATTTGATTGAATTATGTAGAACATTTTATGAACATTATACAAAGAGGATAACATTTCTTGAACATTTTCAATTATATTTTACCATACAAATAATTTAAATCGAAGGTGTGTCATGTGTCTGACACATTGTGGTGTCTCCAATATTTATGTGGTAACATACAATTACTTCCATTTTCTTGTTGGTATATCACGTTCTTGTGTTGGTGTTTCATAGTTCAAACAGGCACATAGGTGTTATGTGTCTGACACATTATGGTGTCTCCAGGGACGGATCCAGAAATTTTAGTAAGTGGGGTCAAAATTATAACGTAAAAAAATATAAATTGTTATTTATATAATTTTAACATTTTCTTATACAAAATTACTTATTTTGGTTTATTAATCAATACTCTTAAGATACTCATTAGTATTATAAATTAGTCTTATTAATTTTATATTTGTTATAATGTAATAAATTGACTATATAAAAACGATGATACCAGATATATGGGGTCACATACTCACATTGCATAAATAATACTAGTATTAACTAAACATATAATAGGCAAGTGGGGTCGGCTGACCCCACTGCCCCCACACTAAATCCGTCCCTGGGTGTCTCCAATATTTATGTGGTAACATACAATCACTTCCATTTTCTTGTTGGTATATCACGTTCTTGTGTTGGTGTTTCATAGTTCAAACAGACACATTGGTGTTCAATATTTATGTGGTAACATACTATTACTTCCATTTTCTTGTTGGTATCACGTGGCTTTGTGTCGGTGTTTCATAGTTCAAATTTCAAAAGGCATATAATACCCAACACAAGATTTTAAAAAAATAAATTTTATCATAAAAAAAGAAGATAGAATTGATGCAAACTAAGTGAAATTGGGTTTTTTCATTGGATGACAAAATGAACCTGTCTACAACTGGAGTAAAAGAATTACTACTTCCATTTAATCTAAATTTCTAAACGAATACCACTCTTGGTTCGCGAGAAAAATTTTGCGAAACCATTTCGACTCTTCTCAGAACTGGCATGATTCGGCAAGGCTGATGATGAAGTCGAAGAAGACGATGAAAGTGGCGAGCTTTCCTCATTTTGGTTTAGGGATGGACCAGAGCTACCATCAGCCAATCTAGAAGAAGTAGAATCTCTTTTAGGTGAAAATGTGACATTTGAATGCATCTTCCACAACTCTCCACCAGCATGAGCAATGAGTGATGGACTTGGAGGAATTCCAGCAGTGTCAATAAGGAAATCCTCAAGTGTAGCCAGAGACTTTAGCTGATTCCCCAAAGATGCTATTGTTTTCTGGCACTCAGCAAGCTTTCCGGCAGCGAGTGCTAGGTCCTCCTGACATAGAAAAGATCAAATTCATTGCATGAGCTCAATCTTAAATATAAGAAAAATATAACTAATTATACCCTATGTAATGATATCAATCCAAAAATATCTTACATTTCATTTTTCAATAACCTTTTCATTCCTATGAAAATAAATTTCTATGAAGTATGTAGTTTGAGGAATGGAATCATTTTTTGGATTGCATCAAGGCAGTTGAACAAGATTAACCAATTTTCTTATATTATAGACCAGATGGAGTAACTAATTGCAGCACAGACACGGACACCAGACATGACACGTTGACACTGATAATAATTTGAGAAAATGACATGGTTCAACATAATCATAAGTGTCAATGTCATGTTGGTGTTCGACACTGACGCGTGTCCGACAACGGGACACGCCAAATCCGATGAGTGCGTGTGCTTCATCTAATTCTTTTTTTATCAAGTACAACCAGATCAATGATAGACTATATTTAGTATTTTTTGGACCTGCCATGACAAAACTTGATTTTGCAAAATTGACTTGAGTTAAAAAAGTGGGTTAAATGTGAAGTGGTTTATGTTTGGATACATTCACGAAAAGTGAGTTGAACAATAAGTTTGAATATAAAAAACAAGTTTGGTTAATGTGTAGATAGATGTCAATGTGACCAACCTGCTTGATTTTCTTTTCTCCATACAAATTAGTCGTTGGCCTGAGTATCTCTTCCTCCAATTCCCGACACTTCAATGCAATTTCTTCAGACATCACCCTCTCCTTTTCAACCTCGGCTTCTAATAAGACAACCTTTGCAGATTCGCTTTCTAGCTCTTTTTCAAGATCCTTACACTTGGCTGCAATTTCATCTGACACGGCCCTTTCTTTAACAACCTCCGCTTCTAACAAGTTGACCTTAGCAGATTTGCCTTCTAGCTCTTCCTCAAGGTCGTTACACTTGGCTGTAATTTCATGTGACGCAATCCTCTCCTTGACAAGCTCTGCTTCTAACAAGTCAACCTTTGCACATTTTCCTTCTAGCTCTTCCTCAAGGCCCTCGCATTTTATTGCAATTTCATGCAACACGCTCCTCTCCTTATCAACCTCAGCTTCTAATAAGCCAAGCATCGCAGATTTGTTTTCTAACTCTTCTTCAAGGTCCTTACACTTCATTGCAAATTTGTGCGACACAGCCCTTTCCTTATCAACATCTGCTTCTAACGAAACGACCTTGGAAGATAGTGTTTGAGTGTCTGCCTCCATGCTCATTAGGCGATTTTCTAACTTTTGCTTTGATTTGTACGCAATTTCTAGCTCTGTTTGAAGCTCCTCCAGTTTCAGTATTGCCTCACTCAACTGAAGTCGTGACTCCTCGATACACTCTTCGCTTTTCATCAAAGCTATCCCAAGTTCAGCTTTATCTGCTTCCACCTTCTCTAACTTCATTTTTAGTTCATCCATTTGCTGACTCATGATGTCAAACTCGGCTCTAAGTGCGCTTTCTTTGTCAATGCATTGATTGGCAACAACAGACTCCTCAACAACACTTTCATTCTTCGTCTCAGGCAATGCAGCGAGTCGTTCCATTTCAAGAAAGTCGTCCATTAGATCTATTTTAACAGAACCGGATGGATCTTGTCGGCAGCACTTTTCATTCTTGAACTGATCAAGCTCAGCAATCAGTGCAGATGCCCATGAGTCGGAACAACTTGGTTCACACCTGTTTAGCTCTGAACCACTCATCTTATGGATATCACAATCCACCGTAGTAAGCCGGTCTGTACTATCTGATTGACTATCTGTGAGAGATTCAACACAAAATGAGGATGAAGCAATGGATTTATGATCATTAACTAGCGATGCTCTAGAAGCAATGCTCTTTAGTCTCCGACACTCGGCCTCAAGCTTGGCAACTTTCTTGATGCTCTCTAAATGTTGCTTACTAGCTGTCTCAGCAGCTTGAGTGCTTAAATCCCTCTCAATAGTTCTGATTTTCAGCTCTTCTGATTGAACTAGGATCTCATGCCTGAGAGACATTTTCTCTTTCTCCAACCATTCAACCTTTTGACGCATATCACGCTCAATAGAAGATTTGGCATTTGAAGCATCTAATTTGTTCTGGAGCTCAATGAGCTTGCTCTCGAGTTTAATTTTGTCAGATTCCAATTCGTGAGTCTTTTCGGCTACGGCATCTTGAATATTTGCTTCGTGCTCTTCTCTTGTTTGTCTTAACTGCCTAACGCACTCCTTAAGTGCTCCATCTAGATGCGTGACTCTATCTTCAAGAGCTGAATTCCTGAGGGTGACTGTGCCGAGTTGCTTCTTTAAATTTGCTACTTCATTTTCAGCCTTTTCCCAGCCTAAGCAAACAAAACGTCTCAATAAGAATACAAAAAGGGAGAAAGATTATAGGAAAACAAAAAATATATCCAGGAATCAAACAAACAGATAATTGAAGAGTTTAATTTTGATACACCGTTAGTGTAAAAAGTTTTACACTGTCGGCAAATCACAACCAATCATATGTGTGACATTAAAAGTCGCTATGATTAAAGACAAATGTTAGCACTTAGCACCAACACATCCAAAAGGGTTTGAATTCTGAAGCAAGTAGACATAATTCAGAAACAATTTGAATTCTGCTTTAGATACACCCTACCTAAGTCCTAACCTAACCCCCATTTACGAGGAGAAACTTATAGGTAGTTTTCTTATTCAACAATGAGCCGCTGAATAATTCGTAGACACACACACAACATGTCAACACCAACACATATCCAAGAAAGGATACAAAGGTAATCCAGTAATAGAGTATAGTCAGTGTTTCTTTTCGAAAATTACAGAAAACAATAGAGGAATGAACTTTTTTTATTCACAATATGAGTTGTACCTGCTATGGCTTCTTCAGCAACTTTTGCATGCTGCTTAACCAAGTCTTCTTTGGCATTGACATTAACAGGAGCAGCAGATAGCTTCTCAGATATATCCCTCGACCCGTCATTTCGATCACCTTCTTTTCCATTCAATATATTTTCATTTTTATCTACTTCGAGTGAACCTCCATTTACAATGCATGTAGAAAGAGGTGTCAATGCAACTCTATCAGGCAGCTGTTCATTGATAACTGAATTATCGTCTCCATTTTTATCTACCTCTAATGAACCGCCATTTTCTATGCATGTAGAAAGAGGTGTCGATGCAACTCTATCAGGCAGCTGTTCATTGATAACTGAACTATTGTCTCCATTTTTATCTACCTCTAATGAACCACCATTTTCGATGCATGTAGAAAGAGGTGTCGATGCAACTCTATCCGGAAGCAGTTCATTGATAACTGAAATATCGTCTCCATTTTTATCTATCTCTGATGTAATGCCATTTTCGATGCATGTAGAAAGAGGTGTCAGTGCAACTTCATCATGCAGCTGTTCGTTCATAACTGAACTATCGTCTACATCTTCAGCACAGGCTACAGCTTTTGAGGTGACATCAGGTGAATGACTGCTTCCATTAGAAGATTCTTTTGATACTTCCTGCTTTCAAGTTTCGGTGACACAAAAATACTAATCAGGAATGAAAGATAAAAGTTGAAGGCAAAGAAAACTTTGTCGTGTTTGTAAAATATAGCAACATGCCCAATACAAGCTGAAACTACCTGGATCAAAGTTTAATTTCGCCGAAGAAAAATAAACAAAAATACGATATTTATGCTTGACTTAGACTAATGTCTAGCAATGAAGTTGTAAATATGACTTATTCTATTGGGTTTTGACTGCACTCAATAGCCACAACGTATTCATTTTTGGAGCAGCTAATCAATACGAGTTATATAATATGACTACGACCATAATGTCAAGTATATACTACTATCAACTAGGACATCATCAGATTTGAGAAAACAATACTAACTTAGCAGTAAGTGAGTGAATCGGGCATTTGCCATACAAGAAATCAAAATGAAATTCATATCTCGCAACTAGCACTTGTGAAATATCCAAAGAACATAAATACCATTCATACCTGTTCATCAGAATACCTCTCAGAATGAGAGGAAACAGATCCCGAACTCTCAGCTTCGCCCGAACTCTTCTCGGAAGACTTTCGCTTCCATAACCATCTCTTCTTATCCGTCATTGTGTCTACCAAACCAACATTAACATCAACACAGAAGAGCATTCATCTGCACACATTAGCACCCAAAATGTTCACAGAATCAGTCAAAACCCAATGCAAAATCCTAATATTTCAAAATGTCTCAATACTATACAATGAATAGAAAACATGAACAAACCCTAGCCAAGACTTGAGCTTTTTACAGAACAACAAAAACCCAGAAACAAAAAACACTTCCTCTTCAACAATCTCAGTGATTCATACATCAACAAAAAAATTCAAAAATTTCAAAATTTCAAAAAATGTAAAAAAAAAAACTTTACTTAACAATTACAACCAAATATGCTTATAAAAATAAAAGAACAAACTTTAAGAGAAGTTTAAGCTAAAAATCATCAAAAACCCATTTTTCCTTCTCAAAAATTCAAATTTAAAATCCAAAAAGCTAACATAATTTTTTTGCAGCAAATTTACTGACCCATTGCAATAAAACAGTGGATGGTTACTGTCAATTTCTCATTCAACTTAAATGCATTGAACATTCCTAAAAAAATCTAATTTTTACTAAAAAAAAAAAACAGTTCTTTAATAAAGCTTTACTATGAACTGTTAAAGAAAGAAATGAAATCATAAAGAGATGAAAGTAGATGAAAATGAAATACCTTTGACTAGTGATGATGCCAACTCAACTCAACAAAACAATAAATGGCAGCAAAGAAAGGGTGAGAGTACAGATTAGAGATTTAAAGAGTGTGTTAATGTGAAAGAAAAGGAAGCGTATGTATTAAATGATACTCCAATAAATAAATAAATAAATATAGTAGTAGTATTAAAAAATTATAATAAAAAATTAAAATATTTAGTAAGGATAGTTCGTCGATAGAAACGTCGCATTTTGTATTCAGAAGTTGAAGTTTAATCTCAGACACTCCACTTATATACTTAAAAACTAGAATTTTAGTCACTAAATTATTTAACAGACAATATAATTCAAATGTTCGATTTTCACAACTGCAATTAAAGAGATGGAACCACTTGTCATAAGAGTAACAGTGAGTGTTTACATAAGAACTTGTGTATTGTAAAGTGTAAACAACAACAAAGGTAGCAGGTAATAAGATTGGGTTAGGACTTCTTTTTCTTGTTTTATTTACCTGCTGTATATTTTTTAAAAATTTTAATATATTAAAAAAGAGGAGCATGTGATGTTGAATATTTGTGTCAGAGAAGAGTTGTGAAATTGAAGGGTGTGCTTTGTGGTAGTGGGGGGGTGTGACCACAAACACTTTTACAGCTTTTCACGAAAATGTTTTTTTTGTTTATATTTGAACTTCATCACCTGGCTCTTATTCCCGCCCACGGCTAATATACTCTTTCAAGAAATCAAGAAATTTAAATTCTTCACTGAACTATAGTATAAAATTGGTTTTTTTTTTTGCTTATGTGAAAATTTTTCATCCATAGTTATCAAAAACTTTTTTTTTCCCATCCATCATGGAAATGAACTAAAATAATTAGGGTTATTTAGTCACTGAAATATTTTAAAGAAACAATTTTGTCTCTCTAGCTTGTTTTTTATAAATTTGAATTTCTAAAGTAGTCTTTTTTTTCAATATCTCGTAGATTTGAATTTTGTTTCCATGCCTCTCTTCATTTTGAATTTTTTAAATAATGGTTTGACTTGTTGGACATATAAATACTTTTATTTCATTTTTTGTCAATTAGTTTATTGGCTAGACTCAAACATTTTAAGTGTAGAGAAATGACGAATCCCGAATTCGAATACAGTTCTCTATTAATAATGTTTTTGTGGCTATCAACTGAGTTGTACTTATGAGATTTTTTGATTTTATGGTATTGACCGATACATCACTTACTTTCAATCTTTGAATAGTATAGAAATTTTGATCCAAACTATAATTAATCTCGCCCAAATTATGTTCACACACATGTGAGGACCACAACTAACCATCTTTAATTGTTTGCATTGGAAATTGACTCCTTCATAATCCAAACTCAACCTTATGCATGTATTTTAGCTAATTTCAAATATAAGCAAAAAACCACCTTTTTTTTTTGGTAAAAAAACCAAATATAAGAAAAAAAATAACTTTTCAGATTCAATTAATTTGAAAAGTGGGTTTTTTTTTGCTTATATTTGAAACTAAAGAGAGTATCTCTTTTGCATATGGGGCATTTTGTCACCCTCTTACTAAGACCATGTACAATGGTCACAAACTTTCAACACCACTTTTTCACTTCTCAACACTCCACATCATTTTCTCTTTCTTCCACTTAATCATTCAACACACATTCAACTTTTATCCTCTTCAATAGTTTTTTCATTCAACACTCTACCCCACCACTTTCTCTACCCCACCACTTTTTATTTCATATTCTTATTTAAATTTATATTTTTATTTTTATGATTAAATAAAATTACAATTATCGATTAAAATTAAATTATAATAATTAACACTTAACGATTTATATTTTAGTTTTTTTTAATAAAAACAAAATTTATTTAAATAATTCATACGATACAAATCATCTTAACTTAATTTAAAATACAACACACAAGTAACGTAATTAGTACGATACAAATAATTTAAAATGCAATGCAACACACAAGCAATGTAATTAGTACGATACAAATAATTTAAAATGGGGGTGTTTGAGATGAATTTCTCAGCATAGATCCATAATATGGATGAAAGTTTGGAACAAAAGATGATTGGTTGAAATTTGGTGTTAAACCAAAATTAGGTATGTTTTGAGGATGTTGGTTGAAAAATTGATTTGGATTTTGATAATTGTTGGGATGATTAGAAGATTTTTTAGTGTTGTTGAAGTGATTATTGAGATCCATTTCACTAAAAAAGGACTAATACATCAAGATTAACACTAATAGGAAGATAATAATAAGATTATTATAGTGAAAAAATTCGTTTTTTTTCTGTGTCCAAATCAAATGAACCAAGTCTCTATTTATAGACAAAAAAAAATTATGAATTTTGGTGAAAAAATAAAAAAATAAAAAATTAATTTGCTATGAAATAATTAAGTTAAAAGTATTAATGGGATAAAAATTCGGAGAACCAATCAAATGCAGCCATGTGTCACAGTTTTTTTCTCTCTCCACATTTCCTGAACACCACTCCCTCCTTTCTGTGCGTGATATGCACGCGCCCCTCTAGACCAAGAAAAATTCGCCAAGTGTCCCCTCCATCAGTATTCAACAGAGTTGAAAACTTTCAACTCTTCTCTCCTCCATGTCATTTTCAACACCATGTTCAACATCCCATTGGACAATTTTTTGCAGTTGAAACTCATTTCAACACCACCATTGCACTTAGTCTAACATTGAGAATTGATAATAATACTATTAAATACGATGGTTTTTTTTGTCATTTTCTACATTTCTACCATTGAGAATTGACAATATTAACTACAATGGCATATACCATTCATATTCTTTTTCAAGTTCATGTACCTTGAATTCTCTACTCTCTCTCAACCTTTGTATCGTCAATTTGTCTTCTCTCCTGACTTAATACTCAGCTTGGTCACCACTATATTTTGAGATATCCAACTTTTTAAAATCATCCATGTCACAACTTTTTAAATCATTCATATTCTTTTTCAAGTTCATGTACCTTGAATTCTCTACTCTCTCTCAACCTTTGTATCGTCAATTTGTCTTCTCTCCTGACTTAATACTCAGCTTGGTCACCACTATATTTTGAGATATCCAACTTTTTAAATCATCCATGTGGCTCACACACTCCATTTTTGCTATCATATTTTTTAAAATCAACTAGATATATTGGTTTAACTGTTGCTTGTGTTAAGCAGAGCTTAAAACCAACCATATTTCTTATGGATCTTTGATCACAGGAATTTATATGATGATTTTAGTAGAATTCTAAGTTTTTAGTTATTTTAGTAGTCTTTTGATAGTCAAAGCATGAAAAATACCTAAGGAATGGACTTACTTGACCAAGAAGCAAGAGTTGAAGAAATTGCATAAAAAATGGCAAAAAAGAAAGAAATACGCTGAATATACCACATAATAGCAAAAATGCCATAATTGGAGCTATGAGTATCGGATCGAGACCCGTGACCATGCGTTGAAAAGCTAAGACAAAGAGCTACAAGTTTCATGTTTAAGCGAAAATCCAATTCTGACGTCATCATTGTGCCACGATGGATTACATCGTACCACGATGTAACTTGGAGCCCAAGTCCAAAAAAACTATAAATAGAGCTCTCCTCCTTCACAATTATTCATTCAAAAAGTTGAGAGAATTACAAGTCTATAAGGAGCACAGGAGGAGAAGGAAGGAGAGCCAAAAGCTCTCTAGGAAGGCAGTCTCCCATCATCGGGAGTAGTTTTCCTCGCGCTTCAACGAGGTTATTTCGTATGTGTAATTCTTTAACTCTTTTGTTATAATTATGCTTATGAGTAACTAATTTCCTTAGGTTGGGTTTAGTAGATGAACTTCCCTCGAACTAATTGATCATGTAATTGGTTATTGTATTATTGCAATTTTGTCTTTATTAATTATTTAATTATCATCTATGTTTAATTCTTTTCATTAGTATATGTATTAGTGAAATTGATCTAGATATCGATTGTTTTCGGGAGATTCATTTGATATTCGAATTGATGATAATTATGTAACAGAGTTATTGTAGGGATACGTAACTTGCGGGTTATTACAGGGATACATAGTTTTGCGGTTGTGACTTTTGAATTAACGTTCTTTAATGCTTTCATAATTACCCATCTCACCTAAGGGATTATGGAGTTGTTAATAGTGATTAGGGTTATAAGACACAGGAGTGATTATTACTACTTAAGGGTTAATTCGTCATGATGAACGAGACTTAATTTGAATTGTGAAATATAATAACGGATTACCGAGTAGGGAAAGAGAAGGGATTCGAAACAACCTAACTATCCTTCTTATCTTGTAGTGTTTCTTTTATCGTTCTTTTATGCTTTTAATTCCAACAAACTTGAAAAACCCCCCACTTCTATTGTTTTAATCATGGTTTAATAATAATTGAATTGTTGCACACGCAATTCCTGTGGAGACAATCTTATTTACTACTTTATTACTTCGACGATTTTGTACACTTGCAAAAGAGTCATCAATCTTGCAATCTCGTGCGGACATCGTCTAGAATGCAAAGGATGAGGAGTATTGTTTGTCGTTTTGTTTGTGGGTCGAGTTTGAGAGAGTTCCAAAATGGTTTGATTGCACCACAATTTTTTTTAATACTATTAAAGTCTTGCTTTTTGCGTCTAGTAACATAAGTCATTTTTCATGAAAAATATTTTTCCCATTATAAAAATGTTATCCTCATTAATAGGATAAATTAAGAAAATATATGAACAATTAACGAGATATCAGTTGCCAGATTTGCAGAGGCGAACATGAAATTAGGTTAAGAGTTGAATGTCGGCGCTATTAGAATTAGATGTTGGCGTAATTTTGTTGTTTTGCGTAGTCTAGTTACGACTTATGTGGCCATAGTATTCACAAGATGTGCAAATCATGTGATGATCTTTGTATTACACCTTGTACCAATAACAATTGAGTCAGGTTTTACCAAACAGTTAAAAGAGTAAGGTTCACCTCCACACAAACACGGACAAAGTGTCCATGCTCCACCTTTGAAGATTGTTTTCTACTTTTATGGGGTGACTTACACACACGAGGCCATGACAAGTAAGAAATTCTCATCACAGCGAACCAAGTTGAGACTAGGGAATCAAATTGAAACAAATGTATGTTCAATTTTTGCCCCCGACGACGCAAATTTCAACTTCCAATCAGACAACACAAGACAATGGTCAAAACGTATCCACAGATCATCAAAAACAACTTTCATGATCTGCTGCTTGATAAAACTTAGCTATGTTGAATCTATTATCATTATTCATGTTATCAAATCCACCTTGTAGTTGTCAAATTTTTTACAAACAATTCTTCATTGTGTTGTATCCTAGATTTTCTCTCTCAAAAAGTTTAACCATCAGAGCATCATTCCAAAATCTCAAGAGTGCGTATATATATTTAAAACTTTGATGTAAAGAAAAAACTTTTGATAGAAGTCGGTTGTCGTTTTCATGTTCTATTTGAATCAATTTTTGACGATCATGTCTCACTTTTCATGGGAATGAGGGCTTACGTTGGAATCCATAACGCTATCGTATAAAGATGTGATTAATCTTGATAGCTTAGAGATATTCAAAGGTTTCTTAGCATGTTTTATTGATGGTCACATTTAACAGATAAAATGAAGTCAGACTCTAAATTTTTAAAAATTAATTTGACTTTTAAAAACAAAATCTTGCCAACACCTTGAATGCCATAAATTATTATTTTTTGTTTGATATTTTCATCAATTGGCAGGAACATTGTATGATATATGCAAGAAGTCAGAATACGAACATTGGTTATCCCACTTATCCACCTCAATGGCAAAATTTTTAACCACTATGCTATTTTACAAAAATAAAACAAAATATTATAGTATCCGAATGTTTGTATTTCTTAAATGAAAATCATATTTGTTCTCCATCATTTTTTTGAAACATATTCGTTCTCCATCATAGCAAAAGTTGAAATTTCTAACAAAAAATTATATTATTTAGTATTGTAATTTTTATTTTAATTACTATATACTCTAACACACTACCAATTCTTTGTAAACAATGTACATATATAATTTCTTTTGTTTTTTTTTCTTTTTATTAACCTCTAGTTTTTAAGGGAATGAAGCTTAAGTGATTAGAATTCAACGTAAAATAAGTAAAATTTAATTAAGAATTATTTTCACTAAAAATCGAATTCGAATATAATCTTAAAAAAAACTCATTAACTGCTTGATCTTAATGTTTTGATTATTTATTTTTTTCATTTTAATTTGCCTTCGGTCATGGATATAGTCACATACTTTGTACTATTAATACTAATAGACCCTTACCAAAAAAAAAAATGTACCGTTAATAGACACATCCTTCAACTTTAAGGAACTGCACACAGCAGCATTTATTAACGTCTGGTTCTATGTTTTTTTGACAAATGGTTCTATGGTATTATGACGTGAAGGAAACGCATGTTTGTAACAGGATTCCACCCAATAATTGAGTAAATATAAATATAAGTAATTTTTTTGAACAAGGAGTTAATATAAGTAATTAATCAAGATTGATCAGGATTTTCCAATTTAAAATCAACGGTTAAGATTTTAAATTATAAAACATTATACTTCCTCCGGTCCTTATTATAAGAAAACATTTGCTTTTTAGATTCATATAATGTTTGATGTATTTAGACCATATTATGAACTAGATACATCAAACATTCTATGAATCTGAAAAGCAAATTTTTTCTTATAATAAGGACCGGAGGAAGTAGAAATTTATGTTGCAAAGCCGTCAGATTATAAATTTGTAAATCAACAACGGAAATTTAAAATAACAATTATTTTTTTAGGCTTTAATTATAAGCAAATTTTCATTTATTAGATCTATTTAAGGGTAAATAGGGTTTTACTCCTGCAAAATAGCCGAATTTTTCTTTGCCCCCATGCAAAATATTTTTTTGAGATTATCCCCAGTAAAATGAAGATTCCTTGCTTTTGCCCCCTGATTGTAAAACAAACAGATTACAAGGACATAATCTTGACATGACACGCACACGTGGAATTTAGTCATTTATTAGTTATTTTTTTATGCCACATCAGTTTTTTTTTTTTAAAGAAAATTCAGAATTTCAATGATCTATTTATGAATGTCCAATAAAATTATAGAATAATTTGATAGTTTATTAAATAAAAAATGAGACTTGCAGTTGATGCATGATTAATGCAAGGTAAGTGTCTTCTGTCTTGCATAATTATGGAACAAATAAATATTTATTTAAAATAGCCGCAACTATTTTTTTTACACAAAAATAGCCACAACTATACATAATATATTAATAGTAATTTATTTACTAATATAATTGTAGAATAATTTATATTATATTATAATTATGGAACTAAATGTTTTTTTTGATAAAATCGTGTTAAATTTTATTTTTTGTACTGTATGATCTATAAATCAAATTTTATGAATAAAAATAAAGAATTAATTTTTACTCGTGCAAATGCACGAGTTGTACACTAGTTTGTTTAAAAAGGAGACACTCAAGTGTTTTATGGTAATTTAGGCGGCATGTTGTTGTCTTCTTTGGAAAGAAAAAGAATAACAAATATTGAACTTATTTTTGATAAAGTTAAGATTCTTGTTTGATGGTGTGGTTGAAGACTAAGAAAAAAAGCCTTAATATACGCTTTAAATTTATGGTGGTTCGACCCTTTATTTTGTTTAGAGATTAGAACTACTTGATTCATTTAATTTTCTATAAATTTCTTCTCAAAGGAGATGATTGATTATCTTCTTCAAATTTTTGTATATTTATCCGGTTAGCTACATCTTGTACTTGATTGAGATTATTTTAGCTAATACGTAGTACATTACTTGATTTCTTTAAAAAAAATTTATCATTTGAATATTCAAAATCGAATCGAATTAAACCACACTAAATTGGATCGGATCGAATTTTTTAATGGACAAAACTTACATGCATTTCCATACCTGCATTTCTTACTTTTCCTCTCACAAATAACCACCTCTTTGTGAGAGGAAAAGTAAAAAATGCATGTATGAAAATGCATGTAAGTTTTGTCCTTTTTTAATTAATCATAAAAAAATATTACCGTTTTTATTTATTTTTTATATTGGAAGAATTGTTTTTAACACATTTTTTTATATTGGAAGACAGAACCGAAAATTTGTTTATTTATATCTTATAAAAAAAAATTGTTTATTTATATAACCGCACCATTCACATATTGTTTTGACTTTTGACCATGTTTTTTAATATATTTTCTTAAATATACCTTTCTCTCTTTTTTTTTTGGGTCATGCTAACCGGTGCCCCCGGGGCACTGGTTAAGGAAACCAAAAAAGGAAATTTTAAAATTGAAAATAACACTTTTTAGACTTTCGAGGCGTTGACTGCACAAACTTCAATATGATATTACTATATTTGGTTCCTTAAATAGTGCCCCGGGGGCACTGTTTAGCATTTTCCTTTTTTTTTTTTATATTACCTTTCTCTCCCTTCTTAATTCTTCTTATCCCAGCCCACGATTCTGATACCTTTTTTGGTGCGACTCTGAAACTGAAATCCAAACCTTTTTCGCTATAACAAAGTACAGTCACTTGTGAAACGGCGTCGTTTCGATCCTGTTCTTTCTTCGGTCAATACGCGCTTCCGGCTCGTTCGGTACACGCTGTCCTCCCAACAATTCCAATTTCCCATAACACATATACCTCTCTCTCACGCGCTCTTTTCGCTGTCACGGTGGCTCTTCCTCAATCGGCCACTACCGCCACCACCACCACCGCTTCTACGCCATCACCGGAGAATACAACTTAATGGATAATAATTCGGTGTTCAACGGAGATGGCAATTTTAACCGAACATTCTCTTCCGCTTCCCAGAGAGATGTCCGTTACAGGTTTAATTCTCATAATTCTTCATTAAGTTTTATTCAATTATTGATTCTTTGATGTTTTATATATGGTTACGATGTTTTTGAGGTTGTTTTTGAGTTTTTCTGTGTTGTTGATCATGGCAAAGGATGTTTTTTTTGTTGTTGTCCCTTTCAACACACATGACACGATATGACACAATTCATTGTCAATTATAAACACTATGTTATGTTATACGCTGAATCACCTATTTAATTCATGAAATTGTATTGATTTGTGGTTTTGATTTATATGTAATTAAGGGAATTTCAAAATAATCTCTTAATTTGTTCAAAAGAACTATATATGAAGCACAAACACAGATACCAACATGATATGACATTGATGACATCGACACGATTGACACCAACATGATACATCAACATTAGGAATAAATTGAAATAAAATAGAAGTGATTGAATGCATTGGTGTTGTATCGGTGTAGGCAACTGACAAGCCTTCAATCTGACGGTGCTACATTGAGAATTATTATGATTTTCAATTTTAAGGATTTTTTTTTTAAAATTCGGTATTCAACGAACTATTTCGAGATACTGATACTGAATTAGTGATTCACTTTATACGTTACATCAGAAACTACAAATTAGGATGATAGTAAATTGCATTTTTTAAGGGGGTAACTTTAAATTGTTGATTGATTTAAGAAGGAATTTTCATGGTTGGTAATGCAACATTAGATTGGGCACCCAGTCACTTTCATAACTTGGATTTGCTTGTTGGATTAGGGAAACATTTTATGCTATGTGATGCATAAAATAAGGAAATGGGATGTGACTGTCTTTCTGCCTCTTGATTTCCTTAGAAACTTCGTACACTAATAAGAATTGCATTTGATTTGACATTGAATTTATTTGTTTTTCGTTTGCTTGTAGTAGTTGTTACGAGACCCGTAGAACAACATCTAAGTTTTGTCCTATTGGTGTACACAACCTTCCTTTGAGCTGTATGGCGCAATGGTGATGTTTAAAGTGTTGAAAGTTGAATTTTGACGGATAACCAACAATTTATTCAGATTTTTTGTACAGTATAAAGTGAAGGGAAATGCTTTTTATTTCAAAAGATTGTATTGTGAGCCATCACAACGTGGCACACTTAAAAGTAATTATTTTATCCAACACTAACTGCCCATGTTTGTTAGTGAGAGCTTTTTAATATACGCTCCCTGTTCGTGATGATTTCTCTAGATATTGTTTCGTTATATATAATATAGCATTGTTCTAAAGAGAAATCTGGTGCTATAGAGTTTCCGTGGTGAGAGAGTCCAGAGAAGGGTTGGACGCTTGGACCTATTATGGATCATTGGTTGGCAGGCAGCTTTATCTTACATTTACACGAGGTTGACTTGACCTCTCCTAATCATGCATCAGGCCATCAGAGCTACTTAAACCGTTGGCCAAGCTTCCCTTTGGATTTTCATGGATACTATGTTCGTAAAGGAAAAAGTGTTAATTTCAATATGATCCAATTGCCATGAGTAATATGATCATGCTCTGTTTGTTAGGTTCAAGAACTGATCTATGATAAATTTAAACAGAAAAAGGTAGGACTTAGGTACGCTAAGTTCTAAGCTTTTTTAGCAATTTCTTTTGATCATTTCCTGACACTTGGTTGATGGCCTAGAGCTTCATGATTGGATCATGGCACAGCATGGGATGTGCTATAGTTTGAGCCTTTGGAACTTTAAAATAGAACACAGCAAAGGTTATATATAGTTACATTACACCCATTTCCTTTTCAATGTAACGGTATTATCAGATGCACAGCCAAATAATTTTGTTATGATATGTTATGATGATAACCACATAACATTTCAAATGCTTTATGTACTCTGTCATTACTTATTATCACTTTTTATATATCGATATCGATGAATTGAAGACCGAGCTTGTTATTTTGATTATGATTTGTCAAATTGGTGGAACTGTATTCTGTTTTCTTATTGTTGCATTTACAATACCTTATCTTTATATTTTTTTGCAGCTGCGGCGCTTGTGGTTATGAGTTGAACCTATCATCCTCAAACCGGAACACCACATCCATCGGATCTAAATACGGGAAGTCCATAAAGCGAGGTATCATACCATTCTTCAATATTGATGATAGCAGATTTATGCAAGTTGATGAGATAAAGTGTGTCCCACATTTTCATAAACGTTCATGGGGCTTATTCCGCCGAAGAACTAAGCTTCTTTGTCGAAAATGTGGCAACCATATTGGAAATGCATATGATGGTTACACTTCATCCTCCCGTCTTGTGTCAAACGGAGCAGAATCACCCCCTAGCTCCAAAGCGGCCAGTAGTGTAAAATATGACATTCGCCTTCGTTCGTTGCAGCCTTCATCTTCCGACGAATCTAGAATCCCCGTATTAGCTCGAAATGCCTGGTAAAAATTGTACTTTTTTTTTTCCTACATAGTAGTCATAGGTGGTGTGGTGGTTGGAAATTCATTGATATATACATACAGTGATCCGATTTGGCGAGGTTTTTTTTATTGTATTTTCCCTCATCAAAATGTGAATAATAGCTATATGTGAATTGTGAAGGTTGCAATAATTGAGTTAAAAAAAAACATACTAAAGGGGTGGCATTTTGTCAAGTTAATCCTATAAGCTATTTTATTGTAAGTTGTTAAGAGAGTTTATTAAAATTAACTGAAAATAGTTTATGAACATTTTATAAGTTATTTCTTTGAGAACACCCAAACACTTCAAACATTTATTCTATTAGATAAGTCTAAATAGCTTGTTCATAAGCCAATTTAAACATAGTCTTAATAGTTTTTGAGTGTGTGATATTGTCTGAGTAATAAGAAATATATGTGTACAGATTAATTAGGCAGGACTTGAATAAAAAATAGAGATATTAAGGTTGTTCAACAGATTAATTAGGCAAGATATCAAGAGTCAACATATATTGCTTTGCGTGTGAGGCAAGTGATATTAGCAAATTAGTATTCTAATATCACTGCCTAACATGGTGAAAGGAGCAGCCTTCTCAATTTTGTCAAACTAGAATGTCTATTGTGATGTAAAGATCAGATTTGGTTGCTCTTCCACATCCCTGAATTGCTCAAACTAAAAAATAAACACTACCGAAAGATATCTTATGATAAAATTTACACTATCAGAGTATATTTCGTAATAAAATTTGTACTATTGAGAGATATCTTTCGATAGATGAGGAGAAAATGAGAGAATTCTGATCAATTTAAGAGACGAAGAGCATTCATCTAAAGATTATAGTAGTATCATATAGGTTATTTATGAGGTCCTTTGGGCAAATGAAAACAAGGTCCACATCAAAGGCACACGTTGAACTTAAATCAAAACAAACCGCATTATGCAAACTTATAAAATTAACTCATTTAAATAAAAAGAAATTGGCGCGAGTTTTGCTCAAAACTCTAATGGCAATTAACAACACCTTTGAAGAAGAAGAAGCAGAAGCTAACAATTATTCTTGTAGGGTTGAGACGCTAACTTGGTCAGTGTCAATTTCGCAAAAACAATGAGAAATAAACACGAGTTAAATTTGATTCCATGTATTTTGTTTTCCGTCTCAATTATGAGAATAAGAAGAATCATGATTTTTTTTTTTAAGACGACATCAACATCCTTAGAAATTTCAAAAGATAAACAGTTTCTAGTAGAATTTGGTATAAATCAAAAGCTGAAAATTCAAAACCCTAGAGAAATCCATGAACCATGTCTTATCATCATTGTTGAGAATTTAGAATTATCCTATAGTGGTATAGGCTTCACTTAGCAACCGCACATTATTATTATTTTTTTAAAAGTTAAAGATGTAGAAAAATTGTATGACACGTGGTTGGAACAAGTTAAATCATAAGTACAATACATTGGAAAAGTCTACAAATGTTTTTCAAATGTTGTTCATCGACTAAATGTATTGTACCCTAATGGAGTTTGTTCATATTTCAAGTGTATCATTTTTTGTGGTTTTATTATCTATATCTACTGCCACCATAGTGATTGGAAGTAGTAGCAACAGTGAGTGCAATTTCCCTGCAATCTTTAACTTTGGTGACTCAAACTCAGACACTGGTGGCTTGGCTGCTTCACTTCTACCACCAACACCACCATATGGAGACACTTATTTCCACAGACCTGAAGGGAGGTTCTCTAATGGCCGTCTAGTCATTGATTTCATTGGTAATTAGTATTAACTAATATTGTTTTCTACTATATAATATCACTTTGGAGCTATATATATATATATATATATATATATATATATATATATATATATATATATATATTTGATAAAAAAAAAACTTTTTTTTTTAAAATAGTTTAATGTTAGAATTTTACTTTTTATGATTAATAAGTGAAGAATTTTGTATTCGAACTACAACTTCTACATATTACAATATATTCACCAAATAAACTATGCTCACAACTCACGTCGCAAAAAAAAAACTTTTTTTTTTTACCGCACAAAAGTATGCTTCCAAACGACATATGCACTTACGGAAATTTCTATGATTTTTAATAAGGACCGTGCTACCATATCTCTTAATCGAGAGGTCTAGTGATAGGAGAGGTCCAGTAAAATCACGACTATTGACTTACACTAGCAAATAAAGTCGGTATGAAAGGTGGAGATTTAAATTGGAAACTCGCTAATATAAACTTCATTGAAGAGGATCCGTTCACATCTTAATCACACATGTTATAGAATTTAGAAATAAAAATTAATGCATGTTAACACTTCTTTTTTAAAAATGTGGAGTGGAGAAAGTTGCTTTGATTTACATTACATGGTGGGCTTTTTTGTTTTGAAGCTCCACCAAGTTCTTATACTAATCCCCTTAATTCTGAGGTTGGGAAATTTTCATGTCACGTTAGTTGAAATATGATTGAGAAATTTATTCTACTAATCCAAAATTATGAAGATTTTTTTACAAAGTGCAAAATTATGATGTTTTTTTCTAATGTATTTATTTACACTAAAACACACCAGCCATCCTTTTGGGCAGTACAAAGTTAACTCTAAGCCTGCATACCATACTATGCCTCTTGCAACAATTTATTTTAATCAATTCTAAATAAATGGTTTTATATTCAATTTTTCATCCATAATGTAATTTTTTTTTGGTTAACATCCATAATGTAATTTCAGCTCGGAGTTTTGGACTACCATATCTAAACGCATATCTTGATTCTTTGGGAACCAATTTTTCACATGGTGCAAACTTTGCAACATCAGCATCAACAATTAGGCCTCCACCTAGTATTATACCTCAAGGTGGATTTAGTCCTTTCTACCTTGATGTTCAATACACTCAATTCAAAAATTTCAAACCAAGAACACAATTCATCATACAACAAGGTATAAGAAATAATTTCATATATTCAATATTTACATATATTTTTGTGGTTCTAAATATTATTCTAGCTTTTCTTTGTAGGAGGTATATTTGCAAGCTTGATGCCCAAAGAAGAGTATTTTTCTAAGGCTTTGTACACATTTGATATTGGTCAAAATGATCTTGGTGCTGGCTTTTTTGGAAACAAGACTATACAACAAGTAAATACTTCTGTGCCAGAGATAATCAATAGTTTCTCCAAAAATGTTAAGGTAATTTAATAATACCCTTTATAAATATTTTAATTATTTAGCTACTTTTTTAATTTATTATTCTAATTTGATGATTTTTATTTTTTATTTTTATTAAGGACATATACAATTTGGGAGCTAGATCATTTTGGATACACAACACTGGACCCATTGGCTGCCTCCCATATATTTTGATGGGTTTTCCTTTAGCTGAAAAAGATGAAAATGGTTGTGCAAAACAATATAATGAAGTAGCTCAATATTTTAACCAAAAGTTGAAGGAAGAAGTGGTTCAACTTCTTGATGATCTTCCTCTAGCTGCAATTACATATGTAGATATATACTCCGTTAAATACTCTCTTTTCAGCAATCCAGAGAAATATGGTGAGCCAAATTAATAGCCCTTTGTTATAATTATTTATAAAAAAATTAAAAACTGTTTCATTCAAAAACCGTTGAGCAATTTCTATTAAAAATTATTTTCGGTAGATATTTTTTTAATAAAAAATAATTTTAGTTTTTTTTTTTTTGTTACAAGAGAGAAAGACAAAAACAAAAGGGAAACTACTTTCTAACAAAAGCCACATCCCATACATCAGCAGAGAGATGAGGAGACAACTCAGAAGAAGGCTCAACAAACTTCACAAGGGGAGAGATAATGTTAGCTCTCATTTTAGCCTATCAGCGCACGCGTTCCCTTCTCGGAGCATATTTTTAGTTTGGAAAACAAACACAAAATAACTTCTAGTCTTTTATTTTTTTTTTAAAAAATATCTCTAAAATTATTAATTTTCAAAATCACATTTATTTTTATAATTTGTAACAAAATTAACCCTATTCTCACACTCTTGTTCTCAACCTTGCCTACAACTATTGTCATTCATTGCTTGAGTACTATAATTTATGAATGTGCAGGATTTGAGCATCCACTAGTTGCTTGTTGTGGCTATGGAGGACAATATAATTATAGCAATAATGCTGGATGTGGAGGAACCATAGAGGTCAATGGTACTCACATTTTTGTAGGTTCATGTGAAAGAGCATCTACAAGAGTGAATTGGGATGGTGTTCACTATACAGAAGCAGCTAATAAGTTCATTTTTCATCAAATTTCTAATGGAGCTTTCTCTGATCCACACATTCCCTTGAATATGGCATGCCACAGAAATTCCATAAAAATGTATTGAGCTTTAGTTGCTAATTATCAATATGCAACAATTTTTATTACAAACATAAAATTTTAAACCATGTTATATCTTAATATTCCCTCGTACATTGGATTAATGTATGATTTTAATGCCAATTAACCCGCAAATGCCTTAAGTAATTTTTTATTTTACTTAAAATAAACGATATTCATTCATTTAATTTGATAGAGTACATCGATGCGGTACAAATGCAAAGTTGCTATAAGCAAAAAGGATAAATTTGCGAACAAACTCACATCATCAATGTTAATAGCATAAAACGACAATTTACATAAGCCTACAAATTTAAATATGATTATATTGAAGTGTTCGAAATATTCATGCCTCCGAATTTGTAGAGGTGATGACACAAAAGTCGAAATTGATTGAATCTGCACTAGATCAGAACTAATTCTTTAATCTGACACAAATGAACACCGCACAAAAACATGACAACAAAATACATCGTACGAAGACGGAAAATCAAAATAAACAAATATGTGAAAATCAAACTTATTATAACGAGAAAAAACAAACAAGTAAATATTGTAGTAAGAAATGAAGTATTGTATTTCACCATTTCAATATAGCTCTATATATTACAATAAAAATCAAAACGAGTTAAGATAAAAACACGATTCTGAAAAATTTGTATTTACCCTATACCTCTACCTTTACACTTCCACAGTTCCACCTCTAACCATAAAAAATAATTTACAGGGGTGAAAATATAAATGAAGGAGTATAAGGTAAAATATTCCCTACTAGCCCAATCAAGAGCATATTTCCTGCTAGCTAGGGGAATATTTTCTCTCTTGATCCTCCTTAATTCCTAAATATGTGGATGGATTGACACTTGTCTCACTTTTTCCTCACACTCTCTTATGCTAGGTGAACCATCCTTCTATTTTGGATCATAACAATTTCTCGACCAAGTTTATTCATATTAATAATTAAGTAATAATAAGCTATAAATTCAAGTTTATGATCATATGATAATTTAATAGGTTCCTTTGTGTTACATCAAATTCATGGCACTAATTGAATTTCTTAATCACATACCAATTGTGTCTTTGATTGCTCTTATTTTATGTACTACTACTAGTACTGCCCGAATATTTACCACAAAGAATTGTGATTTTCCTGCCATATTTAACTTTGGTGCTTCAAATGCTGATACTGGTGGTTTGGCTGCTGCCTTTAGAGCACCACCATGGCCTTATGGACAGACTTATTTTCATAGATCAACTGGAAGATACTCTGATGGTAGAATTATTCTTGATTTCATAGGTAATTCATATTGTTTTCTCAATTTCATTTTTTAATAACATATCTAATTTCACAACTATAAACACAAATAAGTACACCAGCATATGTGTTACATTTATAGAGGATTCTAATTTTAATTTATATGATTTGTATTTTCAGCACAAAACTTTGGACTTCCCTATCTAAGTCCATATCTTAATTCTCTGGGATCCAACTTCACACATGGTGCGAGCTTTGCAACATTTGGGTCAACTATCAGAATCCCTAATAGTGTTATGCCTTACGGTAGATTCAGTCCATTTTCTCTTTCAATTCAGTTCATTCAATTCAGAGATTTCATATTGAAAACAAAAATTATTAGGGATCAAGGTAAGTGAACAATTTTTTTCTTTGACTTTTTTGTTTGTTTTCATTCTTTGATTCTGAGTTTAATTGAGGATATAAACATGACATTTTTTTCTCTTAATTTCAAAATATTCTTACCAGGAGGTGTATTGGCGACGTTGATCCCCAAAGAAGATTATTTTTCCAAAGCTTTATACACATTTGATATTGGTCAAAATGATCTTACTTCTGGTTTTTTTGGTAATGCGACTATACAAGAAGTCATTGTTACAATACCCGATATAGTAAACAAATTCATAGGGATTATCAAGGTATATAGTTTACACTCTTCATAGATAATAATCATATATACTTTAAAAATTCTCTTGATGCACAAAGTAAGAAGCATGATAGGATAACCGTATCATATCTTTTTTCAATCTAATATTTAATCAAACAATAAAATATGATTAATCAATTATAAAACTTGAGACTAATTTCATTGTCATATCATAAATTTATAAATTGTTGATTTCTAAATTGTTGTTCTAAATTGATGAAACTTGTTGGTGATTTAGAACATATACTATTTAGGGGCCAGATCATTTTGGATACACAACACAGGACCAATTGGCTGCCTTTCTTTAATTTTGGCTAATTTTCCATCCACTATAAAGGATAGTTATGGATGTGCAAAAGAATACAATGAAGTATCTCAGTATTTTAATTCAAAATTGAAGGAAGCTTTAAATCAACTACGCAAGGATCTCCCTCTTGCTACAATCATATATGTAGATATTTACTCTGCTAAATACTCACTTTTTCAAAATCCAAAAAAATACGGTAAGTCAAATCAAAATCCCCTTATTTTCAAGTTTTACTACTATTTGTACGATAATGTATATATACTAGTATATGTACCTGTACAATGCACGGGGCGACTATAGCTGAAATTTTCATTAACATGTAGGATTTGAGTTTCCACATGTGACATGTTGTGGCTATGGAGGAAAGTACAACTATGATGATCATGCTCTATGTGGACAAACCATTAACATAAATGGAACAAAAAAAGTTGTGGGTTCATGTAAAAATCCTTCTACTAGAGTGATTTGGGATGGAACGCATTACACCGAGGCAGCTAACAAAATCATCTTTGATCAAATTTCTAGTGGTGTTCTCACAGATCCTCCCATTTCTCTAAATCTAGTATGTCACAAAAAATTCACTTGAAATTAACAACTCTTGTATGATATACTATTGTGTAAATGGTTCAAAATCTCTCCACTATAGCTAATACAATTGAATTTTTTTTCTTGCATATATAAGGTATTAGTATATTTTATATAAATTATTCATTCTCTTATATTAATAGGAATTTGTTTTTTCTTAATGGTTTTCAGAGAAAAAAGGTATTGATAGTTAGTAGTAGGAGGAAAATAAAACATGATCAATTGTTTCATTCAAGTTGAGATATTCCAAATGATTAGACATTAACCGAAGTTCAATCACTTGATTATTTATTGTAATTTTTTAATTATAACATATTCATTCGATCTCATGTAAATTTAGCCCAGTTGATACGAACATTGTATTATATATGTAGAAACATTGCATTATAAATAAATATTCATTCTCTAGTGCATGTCTTCGGTGTTGTGGAATAACGGAAATAATTGGGTGTAGAATGGCATTAAGGATCTGACCAAGAAGTTAGTGGTTCGTCCCTTGCATTTTATGGGGGAATGATGTGCAATTAATGTGGTTCAACGGCGCCAAACTGAACATGTCACAACTCCTACAATAGTGCAGTCACAGTGACCCAGCTTGGGGTGGTGGAAATGCAATGTAGACACAAGTTTTTATGGTGATTCAGGCCACTTGGGTTGGGGTTGGTGTATCTGAAATTCTCATGGTCATTTTATAACAGTGGGCAGCAACTGGATCTGGAGAAGCTTGCAACCATTGACGGCGAGGGTATGACGTTATTAGTGGAGGTGTTACTAGAGGATGGTCCAATGTTGTATCTGAAAGCGACTCTAAAATCATCGTGGATGCCATATACAATCAAACCAAAGTGGAGTTTCTGAATTTAGTTCTCTCGTTTCTTCTAATAAATTGTTGAATTTACCTTCGAGTTTTGGGATAAAGTTCATTAAGCGGCAAATGAACATGATGGCTCATACATTAGTTAGGGAGGTCATTTCTTGATCTAGTAATACTTTATTTGATTTTATTTCTCATTGTATTGATAACATTGTTATTAATGAAATGAGTTGAATATATTTCCGTAAAAAAAATAGTATTCATCTTTGTGTAACTTTGTGTTATTAAATTCAATAAAGATTTTTTTTTACAAAAAATTCAATAAAGATTTATGTTTTTTTTCTTGGCAAAGTTACATTATGAGTCTAATATGTTTTTTTTTCTTGGCAAAGATTTAAATTATGTAAATAAGTATTCTTCGTAAGAATTTTTTTCTATCATTAAAAAAATTACAATAACTAATTATTAATTTAAAGTTTTATTTTTAACCAAATACATCAAGTTTTTTACAGCCACATGGATTGAACCCACAACCTTGGCTAGGAGCACCATCCCACCAAATTGGCCATCAATTATATTCGTCAAAGTTTTTTTAAATGCCGTTAATCTTTATGTGTCTCAATAGCATATCAAATGATTTTGGATTTGTCTGAAATTTTACACAAATGATCTATATGATGTAAACTTTCAATCCAACGGTGGATTTTATAAAATTTATATCGGTTAAAACGTTATTGAGAGGTGTAACATTTGGTGTCAAACTAGTTGGTGTCAACGGATCCTGACTCATTGAGTCAGGATCCGTTGACACCAACTAGTTTGACACCAAATGTTACACCTCTCAATAACGTTTTAACCGATATAAATTTTATAAAATCCACCGTTGGATTGAAAGTTTACATCATATAGATCATTTGTGTAAAATTTCAAATAAATCCAAAATCATTTGATATGTTATTGAGATACATCAAAATTAACGGTTTTTGTATTTTTTTAAATGCCGTTAATCTTTATGTGTCTCAATAGCATATCAAATGATTTTGGATTTGTCTGAAATTTTACACAAATGATCTATATGATGTAAACTTTCAATCCAACGGTGGATTTTATAAAATTTATATCGGTTAAAACGTTATTGAGAGGTGTAACATTTGGTGTCAAACTAATTGGTGTCAACGGATCCTGACTCTATATATATATATATATATATATATATATATATATATATATATATATGGGCACTATAGTAATTTTCTATTTTCTGGGGTGGGCCATGGCCCAGCCAGACCACCCCTAACTCCGCTACTGCATTTAAGTCTTTTATCTTCCAAAACATGCACAAATTTATCATTTTTCCTTTTTTTTTAAAAAAAAAATTCCTGACTTGTCCATGATTCGGCGGTAATGTCACAATTATTTTTCTACATAATTATTTAAATGAAACTCTGAATTTTTTAAAATAAAAAAACAAAAACCTAACAATTTTCATCTTCTTCCCTCTTCATCTTTAACCCAAACAATTTATGCATATCATTATATCAACCTTGAATCTCCGGTAAAGAGAAGACTCATACAGTCCTAAGGCTAATACCAATGCAAACAAAAGAATGCATTGTGAAAGAATCTCTATCAAATCTATTCCATTTTTGTGAAGAATGCATTGGGAAAGAATAAGGTTGTTGTTGCAGTCTATTTTCCCACAATGTAGTTAGTGTGCGTTTTGTTGTGTTATTTGCCAATTTGATTTGAAGAGGTTGTAGAAACAATATGGTGTTTGTGTTTCCAACCTTAATTTGTCTTTTTTTAATAATGTTTTTCTTTTGGGATTAAGAGAAAGGAGAAGCTGAAAAGGAGATATTGTGTTCCATATATTCTGCGGATTTACCTGCAAAGTTTCCTGAGGTTTCAGATGTGAAAAATATCATATTGATTTTCCTGCGAATTTATCTGCAGAATGTCTAAATTTTGTAAGGATTTATTTGTGGGAATGTGGAATTTTCTGCATCTTTTGTTGCAGGATTACCCGCGAAACAATTTCCTGCGGATTTGAAGATCCTTAGGAAATAATTACCCACAAAATATTACCTGGCACCCAAATCCGTAGGAAAATCCTCATAATATTATTATATGTTATATATATATATATATATATATATATATATATATATATATATATATATATATATATATATATATATATATATATACTTTAAAAGAAGGTGAACAAATTTTAGATAATTAAAAAAATACAACAAAAAAAATTATCAGCGAAAATGAGTGAATTTTCGCTCAAATTATTATTATTATTATTATCAGCAAATAGAGCTGGTGAGCCAGCATTGTGTTTGATTTCTATGTCATTTTTATTTTTAGGTTCCGGCCCTCTCTTTTACCAAAAAAATTATTTTTTAATAAAAAGTGATTTTATCAAGGGAAACAAATTCAAAATACAATTTTTGTTTTTTATATTTTTATAAAATTATTTAACTTAAAAATTATTTATTATTTATTTGTTAAGTAGTCTAATAGTTAAAAATTCACCTATTAAGATGAATAAATATAATATTTCGGTTCGTATTTCAACCCTACATATAAAATATAATATCCCTACGATTAATTTATGACAATTATTTGTTTTTTTTAATTCGCAACAAACATGCTCTAATTATATTGTTAAAAAGGCTCTATTAGATATTTTATACACCAAAATTATAATAATGAAAAATTATAGTAATATAAATGTAAAAGCTAATTTATTTTAAGAAATGAAAAAAATCTCAACTACCATATTATGTTAAACTAGTTCTGTATCAGTTAAACACGAAAAAAAATAATTGTAAAATTTAACTAAATAAAAATTTAATTTGTATAAAATTTAAGGTTATTTGTAAAAAAATAAACATCTCACAATATTGATATTGATTTATCTTTTTTATTATATGAGTTACATAAATTAAATTTAAAACAAAATAATTTTATTTAAATTTAAATTATTAATATTTGAGTTGTTTCATTAAAAATGTAATGTTTTTCTCTCTTGCATTTGTTGCATTAGCCGCCTCTCAGGTTGTCGTCTTATGTAAGGCATCACATTCACACCACATTATTAACATACCACGTTTTTCTGTATTGTGGCTGTGGTTTTGTTGCGTTTTTGGCTCTCTTGTTGAGCTTTTCTTGTTGTTTATGTTGCTAGCCTTGCACATCCTATATGCCACATTTTGTACGCTGACTTTTTTTCACCAAACACTACTTGTATTTAGGTGGAGATTTTATCAATAAATTTATTGCAGTTTCAAAAAAAAAAAAAGGTCTTAAGGACACATGTTAAGATATTCCAATATAAAAACTCAATATTTACCAATCGTTAGTTGGTTCAATGGTGCTTTACGCTGAACTTGGTAGGGAGGATCACGGTTCGATCCTCGCAACTGCGATCAGAAGGGGCTGAAACCATTTGATGCCAGAACTGGCCCCCGAATCAGATTAAACTGGTAGCGAAAAAAAAAAAAAAACTCAACATTTAATGATATAAGAAATTTAATATTTCAAAATTTAAATGCACAAATTAACATTTAATAATTTCTATTTTTAATATGTGCCTTAATTTAATCAAAATAGGGGACCAAAATACATTTATGTCCCACTTTTTCCTATTCACGGCTCATTTTCCTTTTAATTTCCTTCTTTAAGAAAGTAAACCAATTTATCCAGTGGTTGAAAATTTCATCCTTAAAATGAATAAATGAAAAATGATCGGAATTCGAACTCCGATCCCCTACATATATAATGCAATGTCTTGCTAACTTATATCCCATTTTATTTTTTTCTTCTTTAGAAAAATATTTATAGGTTAAGAAACACTAATATATTTTTTTTTAACAAAAATAGTATAAATTGCATTCAATAAAGATTAGAAATACATCACCATCATCATCATTAACTAATGATCAACTAGCAACTAATAATCATTCTCCTTGTTTCCAAAACTAGTAAAAAATAAACCAAACGGAGTAGAATCTTCGTGATTAATAGAATCATTCTCGAGATCCTCCACCATTAAAATTAGTTGTTAAATTTCTTGCGGAGAAGTTTAGCGCGCAATTAAGCAGCGTCAACATCCTTAACATTTTCAGGCTTATAGTAACCGGTAACAGGATCTGGTACCCAAGAAACCTTATAAGTAGAAGAAACAACCTCTTCCCCTGTCTTTGTGGGTTCCATCTTGTTACCAATAGACACCCATCCTCCCCTTGTTGCACTTTCTGTTGCAGCAGCGTAAACACGTCTCAAAGAAGAAAAATAATACAATTTTAAAATTAAAATATTGATACAATCGTACAAGTAAGTCAAGATAGCCCCTATCTCACCAAACAATTAGAAAAAGCACACCTTTTGAATTTTTCTCATATTATGCATGGTGGACAAGTCTCGAATAACATTATAACGAATACGAATATAACATTATAATGAATACGAATTTTACAAAATCGATCTTTGGATTGAAAGATTATATCATATAGATCATCCATAAAAAAATTTAGAAAAATTGAAAATCTTATGATATATTATTGAGACCATCAAAATTAACGGTATTTAATAAAAACTCACAAACCGTTAATTTTGATGAGTCTCAATAACATATAAAATTATTTTCAATTTTTCTAAAAATTTCTATGAATGATCTATTTGATATAATCTTTCAATCCAACGACCGATTTTGTAAATTTCGTATTCGTTATAATGTTATTCGAGACTTGTGCATCATGCACAACCTGAGAAGCTTGTCCATGTCAGATTTGGCCTCTAATAATGATCATAATCTGCTATAAATAGAAGTTTTTGATAAGCATATTATAACCATATATATCTACGTGCTTCATCATGAAATTCATGGCACTAATTGAATTTTTTATTGCTCTTATTTTATGTACTACTTCCACAATATTTGCCACGGAGGATTGCGATTTTCCTGCCATTTTCAGCTTTGGTGCTTCCAACGCTGATACCGGTGGGTTGGCTGCTGCCTTTCAAGCACCGCCGTTGCCATATGGAGAAACTTTTTTCAATAGATCAACCGGAAGATACTCTGATGGCAGAATCATTCTTGATTTCATAGGTAATATAATTTTAAAAGATATTTGCCCCCGCCCCCGTCCCAATTTTGACGAGAAATATCTGATCCGAGTCTGTGTTTTTCTCAATTTTAAAAGATGGAGGTGGGTGGACAATGGGATATTCATCCCGAATTCGTCCCACTTATACAAATTCTAAAATCATATTTATATTTTAAGTTGAATATGAGACAATTTGTTTTCTCTATTTAGAGAACCAAGAAGAAAATATGTTTTTGGGTACATTTCGTTTTTATGGATCTAGTCGCTCAATGCAATTTCATTTTTGGATTTTGTCCCTTTAAATGGATGACCGTGCATCATCTTTGACACACCATCCTCACTTTGCCACGTCACAAGCTGCCACGTCAGTTTCCGTTTGTCGCATATGCATTTTTTTAACAAACTTTGATGTTAGAGATCAAAATCATAAAAATTTGCACATTTAAGAATTTTTTTAAAACAAAAAAAGTTAAGGGACAAAAACCAAAAAACCAAAAACTCGTGAACTTACGTGAACGAATTATTTATTTAAGCCTTTTCCTTTTAAACAAGTCTAATGTGGTTGGCAACCTTTGTAATAAAAGCTTTCAAGTGGTTGGCAACCGTTGTAATATAAGCTTTCAACAGAAAACTATAAATTTTGATGGGGCCAAAATTGATGGCCGCTTCTATTATCCACAAGTTTATCAAGTGGTGCACGGTGCACCACTTATCAATAATCGGATAACGAATACGAATTTTATAAAATTTGTCATTGGATAGAAAACTTATATCGTATAGATCATCCATATCAATTTTAAAAAAAATGGAAAATTATTTGATATGTTATTGAGACTCATCAAAATTAACGGTTTATGAATTTTATTACAAAATATTGAAAATCATTTGATGTGTTATTGAGACCTATCAAAATTAACGGTATGTAATAAAATTCATAAACCGTTAATTTTGATGAGTCTCAATAACATATCAAATGATTTAAGGATATAAATATGGAAATTTTATCTCGTAAATTGTGCATTCAATGCTTTAATATGTAAAAAGTTATTCTCTCTCATCATTAACTTTTTCATTTATTTCTTTTTTTAGTATGCTTAACTAGTGTCCCGGGGGCACTATTTAGCATGACCCTTTAAAAATTTATATGAATAATCTATACGATATAAACTTTCTATCAAACGGTGAATTTTATAAAATTTGTATTTGTTTATACTGGTGCACCGTGCACCACTTTCTTACTCTTTCATTTTAGCCAAAGCCAAAATTGAGAGGCAACACTTAAGAACTATAGCTTTCCCACAAAGAACTCAACACCCAACACGGCAACACTTAAGTCAAGTGTTGCCAAAAGGAAAAGATATAGCGAAAAATGCTTCACGAAAAACATCACGACGCATATTGAGCTGCGTTGCACCCTTTTCACTTTTACTTGAACCCACCCATGTTTTCCTCTAAAGCAGAGATCTACCGGCCACAAATTATTCGCAGTAATTTCGTGATAAAGTTGTTCACTGTAAACAGCATAGCTGGTTGCCAAAATTCTCCATCCTCTCCATTCTTCCGCTGCACCTCCACCCCTGTTTGCATAATACATACGAATTGCAAACGACACTATTAATTAATGAAAAAGAGAGAATATATACATTGACCTATGTGTACGTCTCTCTCATTTTTTCATATTAGAACTCCCAACCTTTTTTTTATTCAATGATCTAGATTTTACTCCTTCTCGCAATGTTAATGGAGAGAATCCATTGACGGATTTTATATTATTGAAGGATTATTGCTACAATTAGAATTCTTGTATATGTATATAAGTATAGATTAAATATATTAATTTTTGTTAACCGTGTTTTATCTTATATTTAGGACCAAATGAGATATTTATGAAAGAATTTTATTCTAATTTAAATTCATAATTTCAGCACAAAACTTTGGACTTCCCTATCTCAGTGCATATCTTAATTCCCTCGGGTCCAACTTCACAAATGGTGCAAACTTTGCAACATTTGGGTCAACAATTAGAATCCCTACTAGTATTATACCTCAAGGTAGACTCAGTCCATTTTCCTTTCGAATTCAATATATTCAATTCAGAGATTTCATACCCAAAACAAAATTCATCAGGGATCAAGGTAAATTAATACATTTTTTTTTTTTTATGTATTTTTTGTTTTCAATAATATATTTTGGTGATTTGGAGTTTAATTAAAGATGCAATTTTGGAATTATTATATTTTTAATTTCATTTTTTTTATAGTAGGAGGTATATTTGCAACATTGGTTCCTAAAGAAGATTATTTTTCTAAAGCCTTATACACATTTGATATTGGTCAAAACGATCTTACGGCTGGCTTCTTTAGTAATGCGACTATACAACAAGTCAATTCTACTATACCCGATATAATAAACAGTTTCATAGATAATATCAAGGTAGGTGGACACCCTTTTTTCATAAATTAGCTACAAATAAATAATCATAAGATTAATTTGATTGTCTTATCATAAATTTCTTAATTGTTGATTTATAATTTCTTTTTCTAAATTGATGGATTTTTTTTTTTGTTGATCTAGAACATATACAATTTAGGGGCTGTATCGTTTTGGATACATAATACAGGACCAATTGGATGTCTTCCATTAATTTTGGCTAATTTTCCATCCTCCATAAAGGATAGTTATGGTTGCGCAACACAATATAATGAAGTATCTCAATATTTTAATTTAAAGTTGAAGGAAGCTTTAACTCAACTTCGTAATGACCTTCCTCTTGCTGCAATCACATATGTAGATATTTACTCTCCTAAATACTCTCTTTTTCAAAATCCAGAAAAATACGGTGAGCCAAATTTAGATATATAAAGTTGTGTATGTTTGTATTAGAGTTGTGGACAATATTATATTATATATGTTATTAATGTGAATGCTTGATTAACATTTAGGGTTTGAGCTTCCACTTGTGGCATGTTGTGGCTATGGAGGAGAGTACAATTATAACATTCGTGTTGGATGTGGAGAAACCATAAATATAAATGGCACACAAAGTGTTGTGAGTTCGTGTAAAAATCCATCTACGAGAGTGATATGGGATGGGATTCATTATACTGAGGCAGCTAACAAGTTTGTCTTTGATCAAATCTCTACTGGATGTTTTACGGATCCTCCCATTTCCTTAAATATGGCATGTAAAAGAAAGTTCACTTGAAGTTAATGAGCTTTGTATTTCAAGAATAAGACCTGTCAGATAACCGATTATCCCAAAAGCTTAAGCTGTTAGGATATGGCCACTTAATGATTTTATATTATTTCTAACACGTCCCCTCACGCAACAGCCCACTTGGGCTTGAAACGTGGATAATGCATAGGTCCACCTACCATATGCTTAAATTCCACTTTTTAATTAGAAAGTGAGGGGAGCGGGGATCGAACTCTAGACCACTTAGTCATAGAGGCTCTGATACCATGTCAGATAACCGATTATCCCAAAACCTTAAGGTGTTAGGATAAAGTCATATCAATGGTTTTATATTATTTCTAACAAGACCAACCCTTATATTAATCAATATAAAAATAAATTAACATATTTAATATATGATAATAATTGAAAATATGGGAAATTACATATGAATGCTAATAATTGAATAATTTTTTATATATAAAAAATATGGTTTTTGCATGGTATCAGAGTTCCCATGGTTATTGCGTCAACACAGTAACGATTATAAACTGTTTGATAGAAAACGAATGGATGAGATGAAAATTGTGATAATTTGTCAAATCAACAATGCATGAATTAGAATCGTTTGATCATAATCAAGAGTTAAGATATCCTACTGCGTGTAACTGCCACCTTTTTGTGCTTAGCACTAGCTAATTGCCTCATTTTAATTACAACCGATCTTCAAAATGATAATCATACTTTCAAAAAGTTAACCATAAAATATTGCATTGGTAAGCGAGAAAAAGTGTTTAAAAAATCTCTCTAAATCTTAAAAAATCTCTCTAACGATATGTTTTCAAGGTGTATATTGGTGGAAAAAAAAATCGAAAATCAATTTAAAGGTGTATATTCAAATGGGTTATGATCATCGTCCGTGCAGTTTCAATTGCAGGAAGTCCAGTGACCATCACAACCATTCAATCCATCTTTTCCTCTCTCTCCTGCTTAAACCAAATGTTGTGATTTATTTGAATATTAACTTTGCAGGAGACAATTTGCTCCCCCATTTAATAATATGTATTTTAATATGTATATATTTGTCTCGCTTGCATAATGCAGATTTTCGTGTCTATTGACCCAATCATCATTTTGGTCGGATTGTTTAGGCCCATACTTACAAAGAGTTATATTATTTAAGGTTCTTCAACATGCTTTGAAAATTTTAGGACTTTAAAGCATATCGAAGGACATAAAGAGAACTCGTCATAACATTTTATTTTATTTTTACTAAAAGCGCTATAGTATAGCATTATACATTTATAATGAACGTTAATATATACCTAATCATTAACAAAAATAATTTTATAAAATTGTAATACTCTTTTATTTATTGTTTTTTTTAATTTGTGTAAAAATTAAATTTATTTTAAAATAGACAAGCATTAGTCACGAATGTACTTCTTACATATACTAATAGTTTGTAAGGAAGAAAGAAAGTAAATGTTTAATGGCAACCTTAATGGTTGAAACTTGAACCTCTAACAACTTTGGGTTGCAATATTAGACAATCCCTTGTATCAAATAATTGTACTCTCCTCCATCTAGATCTCACAAGAACAAAAATACTCCTATGTGAAGTTAGGTATTTATATCATTTGTTAGAGGTAATCAAATTAACCAAAAGGATTATTGTTCCTGTAAATTTCTATATCCTTTAACTATTATTATTATAATTAATTAACTTGCACTTTATTCAACCAACGATTATAACTTGCCCTATTCATTATAATGCATCGCTTGCTTTAAAAGAGCTAGATCCTTACACTTGAAAAAACACCAATCAAGAAAAATTATATGAAGGTAAAGTTGGTGTGATCAATTATTACCTTAATAAATGAGCAAAGAAGAGGTGGTTCAAACAGTTGCATGGCCAACAGATGTAGTAGTAGTACTTTTATTTATTTTTTTGGGTTCAGAGATGTAGTACTATTATATTTTCTTATAAAGTGCTACTTTTATTTGGTAAAAAGAAATAAATCTATAGATATAAAATAGTGGGAAAAAAATGAAACTTGGCATTAGAAAAAAAAATAGTGGAAAAAAATAGAAAAAAAAATATGGGCAACTAATTAACTTTAATATCATATGCAATGTTTTTTAATACCATATGCAATTTTTTTAGTTTAATGGAAAAGCACTTGATATCATTCAATATTAATAACACCTGATTTTTTTTTTAAGGATTAACACATGATTTTATTACAAGCTTAATTTGTAATTGCAATGCCATTTAAATAATGGTCAAAATGTTTAATTCTTATTGAACTTGTAAATTCAAATATATTTTCCCTCTTAATATGTTAACAATTATAGCAATAAATATATGTAAAACTAACACAAATTCAAATTCAAACAAAGTAATTATTATTCTAACAACTATAATTAATATTTATGATTTTTGTTGGAGTTTCTTATTAGTTATTACTATAACAGACCCGATGAAGTACAATCAGCAAAAGATGCAAGATTTTTTTCTATTAGTATATAATAGTACCGTTTAATTTCTATAAATATATTAAAGTGCATGAATCCATGATAGACCCCACCTTGTCCTCGAAGATATAGCTCAGTAGTTAAATGTTGGGACGTTGAAGGAGTTTAAGAAGAGATATAGGGTTCATTATATTAACGAGCAGTTTTAATATACTTTTTAAGTACTTTAAATAATAAATTTTTCTTAAATTTTTATGAAAATGTGAGAAGTCAACGTATTAAGAATTGAAATATTTTACTTTTTGAATAAATAATGTGTTTAAGTGGAATGCTTACTTAAAAGAGTACTCATAATTAGCAAGATAATAGGCCCTAATTTTTCTTTCTTTCTTTGAGTTTCTTCTTCTTCCTTCACGGGTAAGTGATGATTTTAGGTCATCTACATTTTTTTCTTTCTCTCTTTTAATTTAAATAAGTGATTTCACATATATTGTGTTTTTAGTTTCTTTCTTTTGTTGTGGTGTCATCGTTTGATTGCGGCGTTTTGTTGGTCGTCGTCTTTGGTACGACATTGTTTGATTTTTTGTCTTGTTGCGGTGTTCTCTAGTTCATATTGAAATATCAACGTCAATCAATTGCAGATTCAATTAATTATTTATGCGCCAATGTTGCAGATCTGGAAGCATAGACATTCTGACCACTTTGATTTTATCATATTATTTGTAGGCATTTTGCCGTTATATGTTATTAACTTGGATGTTGTAAGTTTGTTCGCAGATTCATCCCTTTTATTTTTAGCGATGTTAAATTTGTATTTGCATCTAATGTACTCTATCAATTATTGGAATGATTGAATATCTTTATTTTCTTGTAATAAAAAAGCAAGATAAAAGCCACTAATTTTGATCTAGTACTGAGAGATTTAAGTAGTATGTTATAGGTCAAAGGTTCAATTCTCACTCATGGTAAACCAAACAAAAATACACCGTACTCGGTCAAACCAAAAAAGGGTAATCATTGAATTCAAATAATCGGCTATAAATTCAGGTTTTTGTTAAGCATATTATGATCATATTCATTCCTATATGCTTCATCATGAAAATTTTCATGTCTCAAACTAGTGTGTTTTCACCCGTGCAATGCACGGTTTTTTTAAAAAAAAAAAAAAAAAAATATTTTTTTTTTTTTTTTTTTAAAAAAAATTTTCCATTAAGCAAGATCCTACGCTTAGCGTGTTTTTGATTTTTTCATTCCGTAACCCTAACTGAAGCAAAAGCTCTTCATTTTTTCTCTCTTCATACGCTGTCATTTTCCCCAACATTTGGCGTAAGATTCTCCTATCTTGACTAACAAAACATCATTTTAACTATTTTTCTTATTGATTAAGACTATTTTTCTTGTTTTGTCAAAAAGAATAACATGTAGACTTATAAAGGGGAGATAATTCAAGTAAAAAACGTGTATTATTATTTTGGTGCGAGATTCACTATGGGGGGTGAAAAGAATAAGTTGATGTAGACATGTAAATAGGACACGGTTCAAGTAATATTCTCCTCAAAGGATGACTTTACGAAGAAATTTGAATTGAGGAAATGAAAAGAAAAAAAATTGTATTATGAGAGACAATGTTGAATTTTTATTTAAAATATGAACTGTACCGATCTAAATGGTCATATTGAATTGAAATAGATTAAATAATACATAACAAAAACAAAATCAACACTATTATTTAAAATAATTACGAATAAATTCAACGATACAATAATATAAATCATAGATTTTGCACGGTTATCTATAAATTATTTGAAAATTTTTAGGACAATACAAATTGAACCGACACAAATTAGGTAACACAAAATCAACATAAAACAATCACATTATTATTTGACTCCCAATAAGATCAACGATACAATAATACAAAGCATATATCATGGGTAGTCATATATAAATTATTTGAAAAACTTTATGATAAACAATATCAACAATATTAGTTTTTGCTAGACCACCATCATCGACTATAAAATTCTTCAAACATGCTATAGTTTTAACTCGAGAAACGACAACATATAACTGGCCATGGATAAAAATTAGTGTCGGAAGATAACCCAACATGACACAACGTTTGTCGTTGACTTTTGTTAACTGCCAATCATTAGCATTAGCAATATGATGATATCAGTTTTATTTATGGGGTATAAACCACATTATTAATATTTGTCCCGATCACGACTTGTGCACCTATGACATTAGTTAAACTTGTATAAATTAAAAAGTTGTTTTGGTTAAACATAAATAAGACTAAATTATATAAAAAAATAATAATATTAAGACATAAAAAAACTATAATGAGGAACCTATAAAAAAGATAAAAGACTAAATAAATTTAATTGTAAAGACCAATTCAAGTTCAACAATGACAATTACAGTAATATTTAAATAATTTAATTAAGTAATTTTTTTTTTATTATTTTCAAAAAAAATTCCAGATATATTCTTTGGTGTACATATTTTCAATAGATTTGATGTTGTTTTTATTATTCACTAAAAAGAAAAAAAAAATTGATTCATTAAATTTAATAAAAATATAACATTAGTCAGTAAAAATTTACATATAAATTGCATGAGTACACTGCACTTTAAAATTATAATTTAAAACAATAAAACAAACATATTTAACAATACAATAATATTTGTCAACAAAAAAAAAATACAATAATAAAAATCTTAGAAATTGGATAGTCATCTATAGATTCTTTGAAAAACTTCATGATAAACAACATTAATGGTACTTGTTTTGGCTAGACCATCGTCACCGAAATTTACTCTGAATTTGCACTAGAAAAATTTCGGTTTCTGCGAACCGAAGTTTTTTCAAGGGCAAAATTGGAAACTCAGGGGGATAAAAGATTCACGGGGGGTGGGGAGAGAAAAGATCTAAACAATATCAAGCAAGTGAGATAAGCATTGTGGGCTTGGACTATCCAATACGGCCTAAAACTGAAAACTCATTAATTTGGCTAGGGTTTCTATTTTGCCAGCCGCCACCTATTTCCTTCCTCTTCCATTTGCTTTTACAAAGTAACAACAATCCACAAAACAACTCTCAATTTCATCTCTAATAGTTTCATTGTTCTCTATGTTTTTCCCATGTATATCGCTTGTCTTCTAGCTCTTTTTCACCCATAAAACATGTCTCTCATCTGATTTTAAATCCATGAACCCATCATGTACTTCTCAAATTGTGAGATGCGGCCACTACATGCAGCTAACTGACCTGATCTCACCCGTGCAATGACGGTTTTTTTTTTTTTAAAAAAAAAAAAAAAAATTTTTAAAAAAAAATAAAAAATTTCCATTCAGCAATCGTTAGCTTAGCGTGTTTTTGAGTTTTTCATTCCATAAATCTAACTGAAACAAAAGCTATTCATTTTTTCTCTCTTCATACGTTGTCGTTTTCATTCCGTAAATTTAACTATTTTTCTTATTGATTAAGACTATTTTACTTGTTATGTCAAAAATAATATCTTGTGGACTTGTAAAGCGGAGACGGTCCAAGTAAAAACGTGTATTAATATTTTGGTGCGAGATTCACATATAAGGGGTGAAAGAATGAGTTGATGTAGACTTGTAAATGAGACATAGTTCAAGTAATATTCTCCTCAAACGATGATTTTACAAAGAAATCTGAATTTAGAAAACAAAAAAAAAAAAATTGTATTATGAGAGACAATGTTGATATGTAAATTAATGTGCAATCTTCGAGAACTATATACAGAAAGGAATTGAATATAAAAATATAACATTAGTCAATAAAATTTTACACATAAATTGGCATGAGTACACTGCGCTTTAAAATTACAATTTAAAACAACACAAACATGTTTAACAATACAATAATATTTGTCAACAAAAAAAAATACAATAAAAAAATCTTAGAAATTGGATGGTCATCTATATATTCTTTGAAAAACTTCAGGATAAACAACATTAATGGTACTTGTTTTGGCTAGACCATCGTCACCGACTATAAGAATCTTCAAACCTGCTCTAGTTTTAACACGAGAAACAGCAACATATAACTGACCATGAGTAAAAACTGGTCTTGGAAGATATAACCCAACGTGAGACAATGTTTGTCCTTGACTCTTGTTAATTGTCATGGCAAAACAAACACAGAAGGGGAATTGGCGCCGTCTGAAACTTATTGAAACATTGGCATCTGATGGTACCAAACTCATTCGGGAGATATAAACAATATCACCAATATTAGTTCCTGTTACGATTTTAGCACCAATGACGATGTTCCCCATGTAGAAAACAATAAGACGTGTGCCGTTACATAGCCCAGACGAAACATCAATATTCCTTAAAAGCATGATCACAGCTCCAACTTTGATAATGAGTTTATGATTTGGCATTCCAGAACACTTAATTTCATTCAAAAACTCAGTTGTAATCCATCTAAGATCCACACCAACATCATCATCACCTTTTGAGATTGAGTCACAACTGAGATACACTTTCGCATCACTGGGCATAAGAGCAAGTACATAATCATTTATTTCTTCGACAACATCCAATGTTGGAGCAAGAATAGCCCTATCTTGAAAGAAATCTGGAACATATATATTTTCAAGCAAATTTGGATAAATTGCCTCAACAATATCACCTATCGGGTTTAGAGAACTCTTAACTAAAATATCTTGAGGAATTTCAACAACTGACTCACCATCTTCAGTAATACCAATCTTACCATCTCCAATATCAAGTATCCAGCTGGCAAACTCTCGTAATTGCTCATTTTCAACTGAATTGGATGAAAATTGCAAGCGCATATTTTTTGTTAATCTCAAAACTTTGCATCTGCGCCAAAGGTAGGATGAATTAATTGTTGCATGAACAATGTCAGCGCGAGATCCTTTAGGAATAACAGGCAAAATTTGCCTAAAGTCTCCACCAAAAACGACAGTTTTCCCCCCGAATGGCAGAGATTTATTCTTAACATCAACTTCACTCATTATATCCCGAAGAGTTCTTTCAAAAGCTTCAAAAGCCCACTTATTAATCATAGGAGCCTCATCCCAAATAATTAAGCTAGTCATGATCAGCAACTGTGCCTTTTTACTACCTTTATCAATTTGGCAACAAGATTCCTTAGTAAGAACTAAAGGAATTCCAAACTGTGAATGTGCAGTTTTACCACCAGGAAGTAGGATAGAAGCTATACCACTAGATGCAACATTTACTACTATTTTTCCCTCCGAACGAAGTCTATAAGAAAGAGTTTTCCACAAGAACGTCTTCCCAGTCCCACCGTATCCATCAACAAAAAACATAGATCCAAGCCCATTATCAACAGCCTTATAAATATCTTCATATGCAAACAATTGCTCTGAATTTAAGTTACCAACATGTTCATTGTGAAGAATCCTCATGTCATCATAGTCATAACTAAATTCATTCTCGAGCAAAATGTTATTGAAAATACCATTATTTTGTTCTTTTAACTTCGGCATGCATTCATAGTCCTCCAGAGATTTTCCATTTGCCCGCAAATAATTGTCAATCTCAATGAGACATGATTCTTTTAAATCCTCGCGGGACATAACAAATTCTGAAGAAAAAAACTATTAAATAAAATATAAATCAAAAGAACATAAATAAACTGTTAAGAGATAGAAGTTCACCTGGCAAATTCAACTCACGACGCTTTTGATACAATATTCCATCGGCCAGAATTTCCCATAACTGTTCCCAAACATTAAAAGGGTCACTCATTGAGTTAGACATCAAAAACCAGGAAAACATCTTTCGAATAGAATACCCAGATTCAATATTTGCAACTTCAACAATAGCATTGATAAAATCTTGATCATCTTCCAATAACCTCAAATCAGCACAAGCTTCCCTAAATGAATCATGGACATGACCATTTACCATACGAAGATCCTCAAAACTGGTGCATCCAACTTGGGCGGTCAACAACAATCTTAAATAAAATAGCTCACGGGAACCGTGTGGAATGTAGGTCAAGCGACCCACCGAACCACCACTTTTCCTCGGTTTCCAGAACCGACCATCAGAATCATAAGTGAATAAGGTTGGAAATTGAGAATATGTTAGGTGACGACCTTGAGGATATTGCCTGTTTGCAACCATCCAAGCCAAAAACATAGTACCCTTTTCATTATTGGACTTTAGAACCTTTTCTAGATTAGAACTATCATTGAAGACCACTCTTTGGTTACCTTGGGTATGGAAAGTTAATCTAGTGACTGGAGGCCACCTAAAATGAATCTTATAAGCAAAGATCCTCCAAATAGATTCTGATGGACACAAAAACCGGCAGTCATAGTACTGCTGTATCTCATCAACACATTCATCATCACTTGTATGTAAAGTAGCAGTCACTCTATCAACTCCTTTGTTAATATACTTAAACAAATATTTAATACAATTTGATTTGTTACAATATTCTATATTAACATGCGCTTGATATTTCATCATGAGTTTCGGATTGTACGGAACAACACTTCGATTATCAAGAATTGCTTCCTTTTTAATCACAGTGTGCCCAGAGTCTCTGCGCCTATAAATAGGATATCCACTTGGATCAAAAGAGGTATGCGACACAAATTTTTTTGGATAAAATTTAGAACAACGATGATGATCTTTCATGCACGGAGATTCGGTAAAACCATTCCCACATGGTCCATGAATCATGAAATTTGTTACAGTTGAATAAAGTTTAGGGAACAAATTTTTATCAGGTAATTCAGCACAAATCACCGAGTCAATTGCAGACGCTGTAGTTAATTTATCTCGAGGATCTAACCACAGTAAAATGTGTGCATGAGGCAATCCTCTCTTTTGAAATTCAATAGTATACATACCTTGTAAAAATTGATCAATAATCAATATTAAGAAGAAGTTTTAACAATAGAACAATAAAAAGACAAAAAAAATACTAAGGCAAAATATAATAAATAATTTCACAATAAAATAGAGCAAATTACTTACTTGCAACAACCCTACCGAAAAATTGACCCTTTCGAAAATCTGACATCATTAGATTTAATTTCATTTGAAATACACGACAGGTAATATCAGGTCTGTATACTGAATAGTTACCAGATTTAGCCATGTGGCGTTGTATTTCCGGCCATTTTGGGTTGCAGGTGAAAGTAAGAAATAAATCAGGATAACCGAATTTTTTGCAAATGGCCATTGCGTCTTGACAATTATTGAACATGTAGCGCCTCCCACCAGTAAAAGAAGACGGCAGAACGATTCGAGACCCAATGGAAGATGCAACAAAATCACCACGACTAATAGCTTCTTCTATTCCCGCAAGAAAATCAGATCGAATTTCACCTTGATTAGACCTTATCCAAGATAACCTTTGAGATTCAATCATCGAATAAAGGTCAACTACAAACTGCTGGAATAATCTTCTACTCCTAAGAATAATAGAATCTTCGTTCATTCTCTCTTGAAGACGGAAAGCTATAAACGCACGCATTGGAACACGAATTCTTTTTTTTTTACTTGTTGACGCTGTCAAACGGTTAAGTGGGATTTTCTCTTGGTACTGATCTTCACCAAAAGGAAACAACAACGGGTATTGCAACGGGATATACTTTGCATGAGTTTCATGAATTCTCTTCAAATATCCATTTTTTTTGCGTACGACAATATCTCTTCCATCCTCATCATCTCCAATATCACCAACAACCAATGCAGCCACTTCATCAAGCCGAGGTACATTATAAACTCGGGGATCTCTTTGTCGATCACGAAATAAACGTAAACTTACAGGGACACTTTGATCAACATCAAGGTAATCCCTAACCATACGAAAACATTTCACCAACAAATTGTGTTCGTCCATGACAGCCAAAATTTCTGCCACCAACAATGGATCAAGTGCTTTCTTAGAATCCAGGGAACTACGAAAGAACACAAATCACATGTTATATGTCACCAAAATTAAATTATCTATTTTACAATTTATCAATACAAACAATAAGATAATTGAAATATATTGAATCGAATTAATAATTACCTGAAATGGGATAATCGATTTGAAACCTCATTTTGAGTATCATATATATATAACTGAGCAAATTTGGGAAATTCACCATGTTTAGGAAGTAAGCTACCAATACGGTGGTAATTTTGCCCAGCAATAACAAAATGAGGAGGACCATGTCCATCATTAGATGCAGTATCAACTCTTCCTAGGAGTGAAGTAAAAGAAAACATGTTATTGTAAGATCTTATATTTCCAAAAAAATGAGAACTTTTTGGGTGAAATCCATTGAAAAGAGATCTTATTAGAGGTGGTGGTTCCTCCAGATATGGAATCAAGATTTTGCCCTTTTTACAACAGAAAGAAACTCTAACCACATTGCTCCCAGGATCCTTTTTAGCTCTCTCGTAATACCAAATCATTGCGCCACAATCCGGACACACAACATCCATATCACCAATATCCATATACTCTGTAAATTGACAATTACATTATAAACAACTAAAATTACAACCATTAATTAAATGCAAAATATACAATAAGAATCTATTAATTAGTTTGTAATCGTACCTACTACTTCACTTGATCGAAATTTCCTAATGTTTGTAAAATCAGACTGTAGAGCATTCTCATCCTCGTATGAACAACCAGCACCAACTGTGTAAAAAATTCAATGAAATTACAAAAAATTCCGAGCATAATCACCGGAAGAACAAATTCCACTGGCAATCAGAACTCAATTAAGAAACCAAACACGAATTACAATCTTCAGGTCCGATTCGAACCAAATATTGGATGAACAACATACAGACTACTCTTACCCCCTTGTAGATTTGAATTAATCAAGCATTAGAACCAACCGATCTCCATAAAGGTATAATGTTATTTTTTTCAGCAAAAACCATAAGGATTTCGCCCCAAAAATTGAAGATTTTCAACACCAACAAATAAGAACAATCTTATGGTTTTTGGTTTTTGTTTTTTTCAACTGGAAGGTGATAGTTACTTTCAGTTTCACTAAAGGGATGAAGTTTTTTTGCATTTTTTTAATTACTAATGGGTTGCCTTTTATTTTAATTTTTTGATATATTTTTAAATGTGTGAGTTGTTTATTTATTTTTTACTTTTAATTAAAACCAACTAAATTTTAGGTAAATAATCATGAATCAATTGTTAAAAAAAAAAACAAACGAAACACTCAATTTTAGGAAGACCCAAGTGTAAATAGTGAAAAGGATTTCCAAAAATTGCTTCAAAACTACAATATTTAGGATTTACAGAGGATTTTTTTTTTTAACAAACAGGAGTTGCTCAAACTTACTTTATGAATAATGGAAATAAATAAATATCATATATTTTACTCCTCTTACAAATTAACTGAAAATAAAAAATCTATAAAAATATATAAAAGGATATGAGCGTTTGGACAAATTTTTTTTTTGTCACAAAAATTAAACGAAAATCAAATATCTATAAGAAACCCACAATAACAAAAGACATATATTCATCTATCTATCTATCTATCTATCTATATATATATATATATATATATATATATATATATATATATATATATATATATATATATATATATATATATATATATATATATATATATATATATATATATATATATATATATATATATATTTGGTTGTGCTCTAAATAATATTAAGAATTATTACATGATGAACAATAATTGCTAGATGAATTTGAAATTTGTTGCTCCAACAAAAGCATTCCAGCCCTTGATCGATACACTGTTAAAAATAATATGAAAATAGTTACACAAAAAGAAAAAACCTTCGTACAATATTAAATAACTACTAAGCAAAGTTAAAACAATCATAGAGAATAAACTTACATCCACGTCTAATACTAATTTTTTTAATAACCCGAGTTCCTTGTAGACGTTTAAGTTTCATTTTTTCTATACGAATGCGTCGCATCAACCTACTTAAATTACAAAACCATGTTGAATCAACCATGATTATCTAAATTATGAACAAACTTGTAAAATAATTGAGGAATACTAAAATGAACTAAAGAGGTTGTATGTTCTCAAATTAGAATGAAATGAGACAAAGACAATTAGTATTTATAAGAAAAAAAGGATAAATTAAACAACATAAAGGATAAATTGGGAATTTAGAGATCCAATAATTGAACCACAAAAAAGACAAAATAAATTATTTAATATTAATATAAATAATAATATATAAAATAGCCTAGCTTAAGCTAAATTTAACTATGGCTGAAGACAAATAGGCTATAAATAAAAACTCAATAGGTACTTAATATAATTTTTTTTTTTTTGCGATTTGTCAAGTTAATTAAAATAAGTTAATACTCCCTCCGGTCCTTATTATTATAAGAAACAATTTGAAAAAGGTAAACATACCAAGAAACCTTATATTTCTTAATAAAAATTCTAAAATTTTAGAGTCTATTCCAAAAATAACCTTGGTGTATTACTTTATCCTTGAGGAATATATCACTATAATTAATGCATACAATTTGATAAGGATAAAAATGGAAATGTAAAAATAAATTTAATAATTGTTTCTTATAAAAATGACCAGAATTTTTTTCCAAATTGTTGCTTATAAAAATGACCGGAGAGAGTATTAGGATACATGTGAATTTTTTGAGAGACGGAATAGTAGCTGATTGCTTAATCAACTGAAACTAATTCAATAATGCATCTTTCCTAGAGCTACTATAGGGTCTCAATCAATAATGCATATTTGCTGTAGCTATGGCATATAGATAACAGAGGGAATAGTAAGCTAGTGAATGACTAAGAAAAACAAAACGTAACATCTTGATATCAAAGGAAAAAAAAAACAAAGTACATTTTAATAGATAAATTTTAATAAGGAGCACTTCATCGAATAGTTTATGATAAAACAGTTATGAATAAAATTATGGTGGATACAAATTAAACAAAATCCACCGTAAATGAGTCTTGATAACTCGTCAGATAATTTTAAAAAAAAATTTAATCAATCATTTATACGATATAAATTTTTAATCAAATAATGTATTCTATAAAATTCTTATTCGATACATTACTCATTTATGGTGGTGAAGACTAAATAATTAGCAATCAAATAATTATTCTTGTTAATCCTCATATAATATACTAATTTAATTTAAAAATTTACTAAATATCCATTAATCGACATAAACCATCTCATAAGATAAATTAATATAAGATTTGTCAAAAAAAAAAAAAGATAAATTAAGATTAATATTTATTTATTTACGATAAACAAGTCATGAATAAAATTATGGCGAATACAAATTAACCAAAATCCAACGTCGATGAGTCTTGATAACCCATCAAATAATTATCCTAGTTAATACTAATATAATATGAAAAAATACAACACATTAAACAATTGTCTATTCATAACCAAAAGATAAACCAGTGAATAATTTTTGCTTCCAATTGTCTATTCATAGTCCAGGAGAAATAAAAACACGAGAAGTTAAAAACTCTGATACAACACAACCACAAGAACCCAAGAAATAAATCAAAACAAAATAACACTAAATTCAATACACCCATAAGAAAATCAACAAATTAACTAACGTGAACGACGACGACGACGCAGGATCTGGACTTCGATAACATTATCACCAGTGGTGGCATTGAAGATAACCTTATCTCTGAACTTCAATTTGTTGTCAGTCACGAATTTCTTCCAACAAGAGTAAACAAATCTGGTTTCTTTATTTTGACCTGAAGTAAAAATCTTTGAATTGTAAACTCTTCCAGATGCAACATCAATAAGATAGATCTTCCTATCAGAGTTCATTAAACAATTTCTGGTGTATTCCCTGGGAAAATTCTACAAGCAAAGATAACAAAACACAATATTAGGATATCAGCGCAAAGCCAGAAAAAATCAATATTAAGTAACAGTTAACAACGAAAATAAATCAATTAAACTATACCAGGACATTTCTACCCCTAGAGATTGAGGAAGTAACGACCAATTCCCACTTGAATGAGGATCGAAATTGCATTCTTATGGAACCGCTGCACATAATTTTGGGATCGATTAAGAAAGAGGAAGGCACAGATTATCTAAACATCAACAAAACAGAAAACTGAAATAAAAAATATAAATATGAAAACACAGAAAAGCAAAGAACCACTATAGATCAAAAAACCTGACGGAAGGAAATTCAAATGGATTTTTCATTGAAAAATTTCTTTTGTGGAATAGAAAATAGATCTAATAATGGAGAGGCAAAAAGTATAGGTGAACCATGACAGATTCTTGCAATACAACTGCTATGAGCAGTGTCTTGCATCTTTAAATGCACAAAGGTGAATAAAAAATACATATAACAAAGGGTAACCTAATAAATAAAATATCCATTGGGCAAAACCCAACTCAGTCAGCTCCATGGGCCAGGCACAAATAATGGATCCACGCCAAAAAAACAAATGGCCCACTATTACAAAAACACCAAACAACCCATGATTGGAAAAACATTTGAATTGAGACTAATACATAAGCTTCATAGATTCATATATCAGTAACATAAGCAAATTTTTCACAAGGGAAACAATCCAAATTTCATAAACACCAGACAAAACATAAACCCCAAAGATTGCCAAGTTCATAATATCAATACACAATTACAACATCATTCCCCAAACATTAAAGAAAAACACTAAACCTGGATATATTACCAATGGAATACTCCATTGTAATATGAAAACCTTCACATTCAATCAAGATATCTAGAACAAAATAAACTACTACTACATTTCCTAACCTGAGAAGCAGAAATGTTCATCATATTTCAAAACAAAAGCCTACAAATTTCGACAAATAGGACAACTAATTACTTAATGATCATACACCACCAACATAGTTAATTAAGCCTAGGACGAACCAATCTAGCTTTCTCAGCAGCAGCAGTAGAACTTTCTGCATCGTCGCATGGTAGATTCCTGCGATAAACCGGTCCTAGATACTCATCAAGCAAACGTTCGGTAGAGGTAACAGGAGAACGATACATCTTTTTTTTCATCAGATTGCAGTCTGGGTCAATCAAATCATTCTAACTACACACATTGAACACAGCTAAATGGTAATTTTTGACACATGTCAATCACACATACAATCTGCACAAATCCTAGCTGGAAGATTTTGAAAAAATTTGCTTCTTTTGGCAATGAATTTGAATTTTCTTTCCCTCCCATTCATCTCATCACTTGCTGGGCCATAAACAAGAGTCCAGTTCATTAAGGCCCAAACAAGCCCGGTCCGGTTTGGTTGAAAACAATAAAAAAATCGAAAAAAGGCAAAATAGGACAGTGGAAGATCATGAGGCGTCGTTTTCATACTTCTGGAAAGCAGAACTCCTCTTCTTCTTTTGGCTAACAAATTTGAAACCATTTTCACAAACAAAAAATTTCAATTACTTATGGATGCAACAAAGACATTCATTGAGCGTCCCTTTCATGTAGAGCAGATTTGCAGGCTAGAATCCAAAAACCTCAGTCTGCATACATGTGGTTGGAATCAATTTCAAAATTCAAATTCTTCCTCTCTTCTCTTCAATATCATAACTCACTTTCTTTATCATGGGTTTCAAATCTTCTCTCATCAGATCTCTCATCCTTCACCACCTTCCCTGCCGTCACTTTCTTTTTTCATTATCGAAGAACATCAAAAGGCATCCTCCGGTGGCTTCTTCAGCGTCTTCAAATGGAAAGGTCCCCAATTTTCTTCAATGTTTCTTCATCAAATTTTAGTTTCAAATCATATAATTTTTCTTGCTTTGGAATGTTTTATTGTTTGTCAGGTTTACAAATTAGGGTTTGACTGGGTAAGTTTTATAAACTTTAATTGATTAAAGAAAAATATAGCAACACTATGCCTCTTGATTGTAAGTACTATTTATGTTCTTACCTTGACAATCATATATATCATGTTTTTTTGTTCTTCAATTGGTTGTGGTTATTAGATGGAAAATTTCGTTACACTAGATAATTAGGATTTTATTTAATTACATATTTATTAGGATTTGTTTCTATGTTTTAGTTAATAATCCCTACCTTTTAGGAGTTGTTAGTGGGATTTAGATGGTTTTCTCCACCACAATATGATTGATTTGGTTTTGTTAAATTTTAGATTTGTATCATTTTTTATTTTTTTTGGATTTGATTTGTTTCAATTTTAATTTGTTTTATTTGTTATTTGTAAACTTTAAATGAGGAGAAAACCAAACTGATATACCAGTAGTTTTCATAAGATTTTTAATTTCTAAATTTTAATTTTTTATTTCAAAATTTTAATGTCATTCAATCTATAAACTTTTTTATAAGTAATAAGTTAGTTTGATTGAATGTATTTCTTCTCCATGAACAATAAAACAAATGAGAGACAGAAGCATGGTTGTAAGTTGTAACGTCATTTTCATCTGTCTCTCTCAAAAGCCAAATGTTGCAGCGCTAATACCTGTTTATTATGATGACATTGTTTTTTATAAATGCAGAGATTTTTGTTGATTTCGAAAGTTGGATGCTTTACTGCTCTAAAAAGTCAGACAGGGGTAAGAGCTTAATTGTTTTGCTAATGATAATTATTTTCATGTTTCTTCATCAAATTTTAGTTTCATATCATATCATTTTTCTTGCTTTGGAATGTTTTATTGTTTGTCAGATTTACAAATTAGGGTTTGACTGGGTAAGTTTTATAAACTTTAATTGATTAAAGAAAAATATAATCAGAATTAATCGGAGAAAATACTATGCCTATAGCTATACAGTTTGAGAAATGGGGTTTAAAGAGTATGAATGAAATCCAATTTGAGAAAATCCTAAAATCCAAGGGTAAAATAGATATTCTGATTATTTTGTTTGCTTTCATTAGTATCATCTTTCTCCCAATTTTCTGCACTTATTTTTTCTTTGTCAATTTGTGTTCATGTTTTATGATCAATTTAACTGATTTCTAATATGGTTTTGTTTATTTAAATCTGCAGCTTAGGTTTCATTAAGAAATAAGTATGCTTTCAATATTTTATGAAATTTTAAACATAGCAAGACTTTTTTTTTTTGCTCATTATATAACTTATTTGAGGTCTTTTATTGAATTTATTTTGTACATACTTCTTGATGAGAATACTCTTTTTTTATGCATTATATTGTTCAATATGATGAATGTATTTTAATATTGAATACATTTATGATATATTGAAAATTATACTTGAAGCACACGAAAGGTGTGAATGTTAATATTCAACCAATGGGAAAGCTATTTTGCTAGCATTATTCTAATCCAATTTCAACTATTTGTTACAAGAATACATGTTTAAATTAATCTCCTTAATTGCGTATTTTATGTTTTCTTAATCTCTTATATTAATCATGATTTAATTTTTATTTTAATATTGGTTTACAGGAGGATATAGCTTTTAACTAGACTACATGTGTTGACTGAAAGGCATGGACTGAAACCAAAAGGTATGGATAATAGGGCTCAAGCCATTTAGGAATTTCAGTGATTTATGCCCATTGTTTTGACCAAGGAGTTGAGGGCTCAAGCCATTCAGGTTAGTCTATGTTACTTGATGATAAAACTTTAAAAAAAGGATTGAACCATTACTTGATTACTCAACCTGAAATGAATTTTCTTCACTATTTCATGAGTATGTGATAGTTGCATTTGGTAAACACATGGCTACATTTACTAAACCTGAAATTGCACCGATATGTGAACTTGATATCTATTAATTCTATTAGCATTTTTGGATACTTGACTTTTTTAAATTGTGATTGCATTTGGACTGAAATTGATTTAAAACTGCATAGTTCTTTCAAATTGCATAATTCTGTTCATGTTATTTTTGTTCAAGTAAAAAATGACTATTATCCTATTTGACTATTTAATTATCTTTCCTTATATGTTCATTTCTTATAACATGAATTTTTATGTTCTTTGATTTGACTATCTAATTATCGGTTCAAATTAGTCATTAGATGTGTTTGAGTTGGCCTTGCATTGATAATTTTTAATGTTTAATTTTAGCTGATTTTACTCTCAACACTTTGAAAATCCTATTAACAGTGTTGTTTGAAAAACCTTTGCATAATTTAGATGCTTATAGTAGTTTGATCCCTAAACTTACTACCTCACAACACAGTACAATAGCAAGTAACAGGGGATTATTGATCTTTATATCAATTTAATGTCAGGAAGTACCTTAACCATTCAATCGAACTATTGTGCATTCTTCTCCATATGCATTCACTTTGAGGTTAATCTAATTGGCTTAAATAAATTTGAGAGTCCCAAATCAGTTCATATGGACTACTTTTACTCAATGGTTTTGAGATTATGATTTTTTTTTTTTACTATTTTGTTACACTCCTAAAAGAGGCTAAACTATTGAAGATTGTTTTTATTTTCTATATGAATTCATGTTTGTTAAATTTCATGGATCTAGGTTATCCATGATTATTATGATGTGTGGTAAGTGTCTGATATGGTTGAGTTTCAAAATAAATATCCTTTAAATCTTTATGTTCTTATTCATACATGACATATTTTTATTGCATTTTTTGTATGATAAACATCAAAGCATTTGGAACTATTCAAAGGAAATGCTTATTATTAAATAAATCTCAATAATTGATGTATATAAGTAGATGGATTGTTTTATTTATCTTCTTATTAATTTGCAGATTTTGATAACATGAATTATGAGATGATATTTGGGCAGGATCCCAGCATCAACAAATATTTGGTCTGATATGAACTTCACATCTATGTATATCTATTTGGTTTTGAAAATTTCAGAAATTGTCTTTTATAGTTGTTTATCTCTTTTCTTTCTCTACAAACTTCTCATTTGATTGTTTTGGATCACCAATGATATAAAAAAAATGCAATTGTTTGGATTTATTGGAGTGTTTGTTATCATCATGGAGGGTTAGAGAAGGTCGACGATGAGTGACAGAGGTTGCAGGATGGAGGTCGCATCGACTGCACACAATTGGTTTCAAGAGAATTTCACCATTTTCTTTCTTCTTTTTCTTGCTGTTTTTTTCTCCTAATTTTGTGTGTATCATTATTTCTGATTTGATCTTCTTTTTTTTTTATAGGGGGGTACGTTTCTTGCAAGACAACAATTGGGGAAGAGAGTAACAATCATGAACTCTTGAATGTTTTAGGCTTTGGACAATTGCTGAATATAGTTTTAATGTTGAAGAATAGATGCAGTTACAATCACTGTTTTTTGTTTTTGTAATATTTTTTATACTGTTAAGAGGTAGAGCAAAAATTGATCCACCAGGCTGTCTGTCCTAGGTAGCATGTGAGAGCTGCTCCTTCTTTCGGCGTGTTAGTTAAGATAACATTGAAGCCGAACCTAACGTGGCTGATGCAGCTGTAGTTTTCCTTAGATTAAAAGCTGCATTACAATGTTGCCACTGCCATTTATCCTATCATTTTAGATTGAATTTTGAAGTTCATAATTTAGTAGGTGTATGTGGGAGTATTGGCTCCAAAATTTGGATGGGATCTATCCCCACATCAGCAGCTGTCATGGTCTACTGTAGTATTAAGGCCATTGGAGAACAAGATATTTATTGGTGAAAAGCACTAAAGCAATAGAAACGACCCCATTGTCTACTAATATTACTGACGGCAATGAATGTTGTATTTGTTGTTTCAAACTCAAATTCAAATTTATTGTAATTATTTTTACCTTAAACGTGTTTAGTCTGACTGTTATCTAAACTCTTCTCTATTGTAATAATTAATGAAGTGCAAACTTATGTCGAATAGTTTCTGGCCAATATATATTGCACTGTTATTAAACTAAATATTGCAAGTTTTTATTAAACCAAATTGAATGTTCCCGTGCATACCCGTACCACAAGTTGGACCGGGTCAGATTGGATTCTTATAATTTTTAATCCAAATCGAATCAAATTGTGAGTAATTTTATTTTTGAATATTTTATGCTTATCTTACATTCCAATATTTTATTATTATTAATTTATTTTAATTTTTTTATCTAATGTATTGTTTTGATGAATTAGTCTTCAATGAAATTTTTTATCTATTCCTTAAGTTTTAGCATCAATAAATTTCAAATTTTATATCTCTAAAAAATGTACGGGGGAGCTGTATGATTTTATGTAGTCTTTGATGAATTAGTCACCTCTATTTTTTCTTAAACCATAGTGTTCTTCAAATGATATTGTTCGTGCGTTCTCAAATTTTGCTTTTCGTTTTTCAAGATGTATAGCTATTTGCATAGACAAATTGAAACTTTAATTCTTTGATTATGAAAATTTATCCTTAGTTCCCAATAATTTTTCACTATCAAGCATTTTCCTACAAGCATAAGTAGGATGTGTTTGGGACCACAACAAGACCAAAATTGTTATGGTTTTAGACAACACAAATATTTCCCCGAATTGTGCCATCAAAACATCTTCAAGAAATAGGAATGAGAGGTCTATATCTGGGGGATGGTTTAAATTTGTTCAGAATGCTAAATACAACCTGGCGCAAGAGTTTGGTTTACTGTCTTAGATCCACCTGATTATTTGAATGTTGATATCATTAATCAACATCAATAATTGTCTTCTTCAAAAACAATTATGTTTGATGTGTTGTAGTTTATTATGATTTTCAGTTCTAACTCTATCTATATTAATTATCTGAATGATACTCTGAAGTTATTGTTTGTTGTATTGTCTAACTGATGTATTTAATTGGATAATTCAATCGTCCTCGCCCGTGCGTTGCACGGGTTCCTAACTAGTTTGGAACAATCTGCAAATTAAACGAAACCAGTAAAGTACAAATTTAAACATCAAATTCATAAATTATCCAAACCATTAAATTGCAGTACAATTTTAAATTGGCATAGACTAACAAACCTTTGAAGGAATCCTGCAAAGACCCATGCTAGCATAAAAATTCATGACCTGAGGATCATCGGACACACAACGAACCTCGTATACTGGATCAAGAAATTTATCAATGTGAATTGTCTTGTGCAGGATCAAAACTATACTTTTGCCCATTACCGCTGAATTGACGCCATTGTCGCTGAGATTGAAGCAGAGAAAGCAGCTGCTGAGGCTGCAAAGAAAGCTGCTCCTAAGGATACATGACTTAAGGTTTCTTTTGTTTTGTATTACACAAGCAACTGAATTTTGAGTGTTGCCGAACCGTGACAAAGCAAATGAATAGTTTCACAAATTAAGGACTCAGTTGATGACAAATTTAAGTTATTATACATATATGATAGTATAACTAATTTTATTAAGATTTGTGCACTATTTTGATTAATTCACACTGAAACGAAACGACCACAATCCATAACGCAACATCCCTTTTTTCGCGTTTAAATGTTGGTCATTGGGATAACTTTATATTAATCTCTAATCACATTTTAAAAAGAAAATATTCAAAATGGTATTTGATTCTATGCTAGATAACATAAATGTTTTTAAAGTAGCATTTCTCAGCATATCCCTTGATGAATTTTAAATAAACAAAGGATAGTACCAGAAGAGGGAGAATGGATTCTTTCCATTGAAATTTCCTCGATTTTTCTCAATTGTTATACATCCACAGTTCAATTCAATCTCCTATTTTATTATTCCATTCGTTTCAATAATTAAGTTTATATTTTGTCTATTATAGTCTCTTTAAATAAAACTAATTAATGTTATATATTTGGAAAACTAAAGATTTCTTTTAATTTTTTTTTTGGTACATGACATATTAAATTTATTGCAAAGAGAAAGTGTGTGAAAAAGAAGAAAAGTAATTTATTGGTGAATTAAAATAAGGGTATAGCAGAAAAATAAGATGCAAAAATACATTTTTTTAATTTCTTGTTTTTTTTTTCTTTCTAAAACTACAAATATTTTGAAACGGACGGAGTATAATATTATTTCTTTTTTCTCTCTCTCTCTCTCATGTTTGATGATGGATGTGTAACAATTGAGGAAAGTGGGAATCCATTCTCGAGAAGAGGTATACAATAATCTCCGGTAAGAGTGATGGTAGGATGACTCATTTTAACCACTTTAGCAAGTTATCTATATCCATATCTAAATCTAGTTATAAAAAACCATATGTATATATATATATAGTTTGTTAACTTAGACCCACCTAAAAATATGAAGGTCTAAGTTAGCAATGTGTACATTTTTTAAGGATCAGATATATCCTTTAAAAGTTTGTATCATATATATCCTTTTAGTTTTTTAAGTATTAGATAGGTCTTTAAATTTTATGTTTGTATCAAATAGGTCATCGCGATACTTAAAAAACTTAAAGGACATCTGATACTTAAAATACTACCTATCTGATACAAACATAAAATTGAAAGGACCTATAGATGCATTTTGTCTATTTGATTTTAATGTCAAGTTATAACAAATGGTTATGAATGAATTATAGACGGATATTTTGGATTATCCAAGATGCTCGACACTACTAAATGATGACACCAATGGAATGACCATCTCTAGCATTATTGAAAGCATGTTGGTTTTCTACCAAAACAAATCGTTGAATCATGTCTTCTTAAATGTAAATAGAGCAAACTGATATCATGCGAGATAAAAGTGATTTCAAAAATGGGAATTGCTATTTAGTATACCTAAAAACCTACGAAAAACAACGAATGCTTGGATGTTCATATTGTATTGGTTGGTCAAAATAATTTTTTTGGGTAAAGGTGTAACCAAAAAAAGAATTGGGTAAGATTGTATCTAAATCTAAAATATGTTATAGACAACCACTTTTTAACTAACTCTAATTTTATTATAAATTAAATTTTGTCAAAAAATAAAAGAGAGTAAATGAGTATGTTAAATTTTCTTTATGTTACTTTTTTGCCACGTAAAATGGATCCCACAAGATGCCACTCAGCAATCTGTTTTTTTTTTTTTGACAGAAAACTCAGCAATCTGTTAAAAATTTAAAGAGGATGATCAATATTACTAATGGAGATAAAATGTAAGGTTTTTAAAAACATTTTTTAAAAGGTAGGTTTTGTAAAAGGCGAGAAAAATATAGGGATTAAAATATATTTAATCCTAAAAAAATACATAAAAAAGAGGAAAGACGCGTACTTGCCTGCCACGTTAGCAACAATAGAATAAAAACATTTATGATCACTTCAAATTTATACATTTAAGTTTTGTATCACAATTATTTAAGTTTGAATTTATCCTCCTTAGGCATTCATGGATGAACTTCTTGTATCCTTTCTGCGCAGGGTTATGTATATGTGTTGGCGGTCAGACCTTCACCTTCCTTTCTGCGCATACCTTTTCTTTTTTGCAATTTGGTTTCGAACCCGTACGCAAGTCCGTTGAATTGTGTGTATGGTCTATTGACTTTTACTTTATTTCTTGACTGTGATTTGTGTTGTGTTTTTCGCATCCTTTAGGGATTGTATTAGTATCTACTCCCTCCGTAATACTATATAAGCAAAAATTACCTTTTTAGGTACATTGTATAATCAATGTATCTAGTCTATATTATAGACCAAATACATTAATTTTACAATGAATCTAGAAAGGTGATTTTTGTTTATATAGTGTTACGGAGGGAGTATTAACAATCTAGGTTGAATTTTTTTTATCTCGATTGGATTAAATTTTATATCTCCCAGACTTTTGTTCTTTTGATTTAATCCATTTAGTGTCACAAATTGTGATTCCGTATATACGACCTCATTTACTTAAATCAAAACCGAAGGTCTTTTTGTATACACTTCTTCTGTCGACAATTGAATGCAATCTATGACACCAATAAAAATCCTAAAACATCTCTACTACTATACTACTGCTTCCGTCCTAAATTATAAGAGAAAAAATATTTTTTTTCCCTTAAATTATAAGCGAAAAAATCATTTTCAAAAATGTTTTTTTTCCTAATTTTCATATTTGCATTTAATTTTTTCTCCTTTTTTCTCAATAAAAAACAACCGATAAAAATTGTTTTTACATATTTTCATGCAATATATTCTAAAGAAAACCCACAAAAACTTATTTTAAATTATCGTGTTTTAATTTTTCTTAATAAATGTGTTTTTTGTTTTTTCCCTTATAATTTGGGACGAAGAGAATACACTATTAATTTTTTTAAAAAAAGTTGTTGAGAATAACACTATTAATCTAATTGACATCGCCAAATGATCAAAATTCAGAACATACTAATTAGACAAAATCAAACGACAAGACTAAATTTCAAATGAGTTAGAATCATCTCTATTTCTTATTCTTTCTATTTTCTTCATTATTATATAGTCTTAAAAATATAAATGTAAAAATGTGTGATTAAGTAGGTCCAAATATCTTTTATACATTTAAAAACATTTAAAAACTTTAATAACAAAAGAAATGGAGAAAATAGGAAAAAGAGAGGATCTTAACTCATTTCAAACATTGCCGCCACCCTTCTCTTCTTCTTCTTCTTCTTCTTCTTCTTCTTCTTCTTCTTCTTCTTCTTCTTCTTCTTCTTCTTCTTCTTCTTCTTCTTCTTCTTCTTCTTGTTTGTTTCTTTTTGTTTATCAATTAGAGAGGGGTGGTTTAGGATCAATTTTGATCCGGAATCACCCCTCTTGATCGTTTTTTATTTCTTTTTATTAAAATAAGTGATACTCACATATTTTTAGGTTTTGTTCGAGTCTTCTTTTTCATGTTTTTTTATTTGGTGTTGTTTAATCTCGTCTTAGTGCGGAGTTTTGATTTTGTCCCGTCTTATTGCGGAGTTTTGGTTTGTCCCGTCTTGGTACGGTGTTGTTTTTGTTCATATTTGCAGGTTTGCTTCGATCCAAATTCAGTGCAGATTCAATGACTTTAGCGCCGTCAACGTTGCAGATCTGGATGCATTGCTATTCCAGACATTTGAATTTTGTCAAATCAATTGTAGGTTTATGCTATTAATTCGGATGCTGCGAGCATATTTGCAGATTTATCCTTATTAGTTTTTAGCGAAATTGATCATGTAATAATTTTGATTGATGTATTCTCTATGAATTTGAATGAATGAAAACTGTTCTTTTTGAGTCAAAAAAAAAAAAAAAAAACTCATTTCAAACATTGTGTAAAAGAAAAAACTCATTTCAAACATACAGATGGTGAACGGTCGAAATCTTAACTATATGTGTGTGATTGTGAGTCTATTAAATGTGTTCCAACAAAAATCATCGAATAATGCGTTTTGTAAAAGAATTGTTTCAATTTTTTTTTTAAATATATTCAATCAAATCTAATTGCAGGAATCAGTAAAAAAGATTTGGGTCGGCTACTAAAAATATTATACTCTCTCATCTAATTTTTTTCATCATTTTACTTTTTTTAGTTTTGTTTTAAATTTTTAGTCATTTTAAGAAATCAATGCACAGTTAGTAATACTTTACTATTTGTACAATTGCTAAAGCTAAAATATTGATTTAATATATTTTATCTTTCTTAATAAAATAAGGATAAAAATGATTTAACTTATCAATCTTTATGTAATCCCTCCGTCCCAAAATATAAGAGCTAAGTTGACTACTGCATGTATGTCAACGCACAATTTTAATCACTAATATCTTTAATTTTTTATTAGTAAAAATTATAAAAACTTGATATTTTGAAAATACTCATAAAACAAATCAAACAAGATCTTATATGTTAATATTTATATTTATATATTATTAAAAGAAAATATGGTCAAAACAAGATAAATGAATAGTACCATCTAATCAAACTAACTCTTATATTTTGAACGGAGGAAGTATTTCTTAATCACCGTGTAAAACTCTAAAAAGACTAATGTTTCGGGATGGAGGGAGTATTAAATAATAGAAAAAATTATATTTCATACAAAAATTGTAGTTTTAAAATGCTCAAATTTGATCATTAGAAAATTAAACAGCATACCTGATAGGCTGATACCTCAAAATAATTTTCTAAGTGTACCAAATTATTTGAAATCATCAATAATTGACTTAAAATTAATACTCGTACAAAATTGATCATTAGAAAATTATAGGTTTTATAATTTTATTAAATTTCATTTATTCTAAAATGAATGATTGTTTTGAATTGAATTTTTTTTTAGAGAAAAAATAAGAATTGTACATTTTTTTATTGATAAAAAATAAATTGTTTGTATTCACAAAAAAAGTTAATGAAAGAGCTAATAGTGATATATAAAAGCTAGAGTAATCAGTCAATTTAGTCCTTAAACTATCACTCTCTCACTAATTTAGTGTCTAAACTATTTAAAACAACTAAAAGGTCCCTAAACTATTTTTCATCCAACAATTTAGTCTCTCAGTTAACTTTTATGTTAATTATTCTATAAAACCCTAAAATACTATTACCCTTTCTTCTTCCACACTTCGACAGAAACTTTCAAATCACTATTATCTCCGGCAATAAAATTCATTCATGCCCAGGAACATTCACGAATAGTCAAGCGGATAGAAAGTGGGTTATTGAGAAGTTGGAATTGAGATTAAGACAACAATCGTCTCTTAGCCATAGTGAGGCTTATTAATTTGGAGAGTTCACTTAAGCAAGCAAAACAAAATCTCGAGGGATCTGAAATTGATCGGTATGTTAAGCTATGGGACTATTGCCAAGAGTTATTATCCAATAATCCAGGTTCCATAGTAAAAATGAGTACTATACCACAACAAGAAGGACCACCCATAGTTGATAATATGTTCAATGGTGATCTTTTAGTTGGAAAATAAATTCATGGATGGAAAAGTTAACCGAGGGACTAAATTGATGGATGAAAAATAGTTTAGGGACCTTTTAGTTGTTTTTAATAGTTTAGGGATTAAGTTGATGAGAGAGTGATGGTTTAGGGACTAAATTGATTGATTATCCTAAAAGCTATTATTTTTTGTTCAACCGGCATGGGTCCGAACCTCATTATGCATATTAAATTCAACTTTTTCTATAGAAAAAATGAAAAATTGTGCATGTTAGAATCGAACGTAAGACAATAAAAACTATAAGTATCAATATGCACTAGACTATCTTGTTCAATTGATACTTAAACTCATATATATATATAGAGAGAGAGAGAGTCTGTCTAACATGTGCAATATTGCACATGTTAAAGTAACTAAAAGTAGTAATTATTTAATGAAAAATAATAATAATTTATTAAAAAATTACACATTTAATATTAAATACACATGTTTCAATACAAACTTACTATATTAAACTTCTTAACATGTGCAAGTTTGCACATGATAGAAAAATTCATATATATATATATATATATATATATGATGCACATATAATTCTTTCTTTTGGGGTGAATCATGGTCCACCTCAGCTCATTTCTAATTCTGACCTTAATTGATGTTACATATATTTTTTCAGTTATTACGATATTGATACAAAATTTTCATTGTTGTTACCAATGACTAATATCTGCCAGAGAATTTATGGAACATACAAAGTGAATTTTCCTTTTCAACCGAATATTCACAATACGCATGAGCCTAAAATATACCCCTGACGACATGCTTAAGGGACCAATTCTTGTTGGACAGGATAATTTGCATGATTTGCAAAAAACAACAAGGAATTGGACACGACAATTCTTGCTGTCGGAGACGAGACTGGACAAATTAGGAGTTAAGAGACTTTTGACAAAAGCTAAAAAAATTATTCATCACTAAATTACAATTTATGAAGCACAGACACTCCTTAGATTAGTCGTGTCTCATGTCGGACATGACACCGACACTTATGATTACATTTAATCATGTAATTTTTTAAAATTATTATCGGTATCGACGTGTTCGGTGTCTGTATCTGTGTGTTTCATAGATTACAATCGTTAAAATTTTATTGTATTATTTTATCGTATATCATGTATTTTATATCATCACTTGCTATGTAAATTGCGAGGAAGTAAAGTTTAAACTTTAAGGGGCACCAAAGAAGCTCAAAGGGCGCGGAAAAAAATACTCATTTTGAATGACCAGATATTTTAGACTTTCAAGTGACGTGAGTAAATTGTATTTTGTTAATACTAAAATGATCCATTTAAAATGGATGGTTGTATGTTTTTACTCAGAATCATTTGTTAAAGGAGTCTAAATCTCTTGTCACTTATAAATTCATTGTTGATACTAATCATCATATTATTTCTTGTGTTTAGTGTTTTTTATATAGAAAAAATGAATATGTTATATAGGAGTATATATATATATATATATCATTGACAACACTAAGCACAAGAATGGATTACTATCGTTTTCTAACTTATATAAATAAAGTTCGTCAAAAAAAAAAACTTATATAAATAATTGTCAAAAAGAATACATTAATGTTGACATAATGACATACTTCAACGATGATATTTGTATCTTACACGTGTTTCCGTCTTTCGCATGATTAATTTGGGATATTCGATTCATGTGAAAGATAATTCAATTGGTAGAGAAATCAAGGATTAAAATTTAAACATGAATTTTCCTTTCATTTAAGGAGTAAATTTTTAGTTATTAGGTCACTTCTTTTTGTTTAAACAAAAGTCATTAGCTTCTAGGTTCGGTCTAGCAGTAAGGAATCTGAGTAGTAAGTTATGTGTTCGACCATCAACTCCATTGTAACAAAAAAAACACTAGGTTACGTAACAAAAAAACTTGAATTTTATTTTTATTTTTATTTTTGTAGATAGATGAAATGACAAGTTATTAAATTACTTATACACAACGAGCAAAAAGACAAAGATTCGAAATGCAATCATGACGTCCATGACCTAATAATTTTAGTATTTCTATCGGTTGAACTAAAATTTGTCGACGAGAAATTCATTTTCCTTTACAAATTTCTTTGAAATAAAAGATCATAAATTTAGTATAAAAGAATCATGAATCAGATTCATCAATATAAGTATTTTTATATTTTATATATACAAACTGCAGATAATATTACCCGTGCATCATAGGGCAATACACTAGTAACAATAACAATACGAATAAAATAGAAAGAATGAAACTGCAAAACTTTGCATCATTTAACATTGGTATCACATTAAATCATAAATATGGATCATTGACTCAGTCCACGAAGAAATCGAGCTGTGATAAGATTAGATGAAGACTTTGCAACATAAATTTCCGCTAGACTTGTAAAATAAAGAAACAAAACCTCTCAGTTGTATTTGTATGCCTTCATCTCGTAGATCTCAGAATCTGAAGTCGGGATCTACATCCATTGCCCAAGCAAATTTTTCCAGCAAAGTTTTGCTGAAAATCTGAGGATCAAAATCAAACATTAGTTATACCACTTTCACCATTTTACAAAGATATATTTAGATGGCTTAAATACGTTTTTATTTAGAAGTGGCCCGTCATATCTTCTTTTTCTTTTTCTTTTTCATCTTAGAGTTTAATGAATATGCTCTTTGTCAGTGTTAAATAATTTTACACTGACATCCAATAAGATGCAACCATTTCTCCACGTCGTATAATTAAAGTAGGGTGCAGCTGGGTGATTTGACAGAATACACAGTATAAAATTAGTTTAATTGTTAGTACATATATATTTTCTCTTCGCCTTATTCCCATCAAAACAAAAAATATTATATGGATCAGTTTGAAACTAAAACAATATTTTAGGGAATATAACAAAAAATTGGCGTTAGATATTAAAGCTAATTAGATTATCTTAGATCTCTCGTACAAAAATATTATGCATGAAAGAGACAGAAACTGACTTGGCAGCTATTTGTGCATAGTAATTATTAATTAGCAGTTAGTTTCTAGTATATTTTCTGCTGTAATAAGAATAAATAGGAAAGGGCCAGACAAAAAAGGGTTATCTGAAAGTCATTGAGTGGTTGGTTGGTGGGAGAGACCCAACTGTTGAACATTTAGGGAGCAGAGAGGCCAGGCTCTCAGAATCTTGGTGTATTTGTGTCTTGTTATTCAGTACTATTTCCTATAATTATTGTAATGTGTCTATGTGTAATATTGTGGTTTAGAATCATTTACCAGAATAATTATTATAATATGTCTATGTGTAATATTGTGCAATCTGTTTCTCTTGGTGCCAGTTTTTATCAGATTACTAATCCAATTCTGGTGGGGAAGCAACATAGCTTCCGGCCGTTAAGCAAAGAGCATACAAACAAGGGAAAGTCCAATAGAAGAATACGATAATCAATTGTAATCATAACAAGTGAAGAAGTCCAGACCTTTTCAATAGGAACCTCGTGCCGCTTGCACCAGGCAACTGATATTCTGGGATCTAGGTAGTTTATCTTGGACGTCCCAAGTGCCACAGTTTTTAGATCTTCTTTTGTATGCATATCACGTTGCATTTTCTCAATTTTTGCGCTGGTTTGAGCTATCTTTTTCTCTATCCTGTAGGTTACATAAATCAAACATTAAACTTGATAATTATAATGTGTAAAGATGCTAAGGATGCTGTATATTACACTCCAGGATTCAAGTTCCTTTTGCTCTACCTGTCCAAACTCTTTAGAGGTGGCTTTTCCTTTCTTGCCCTGTCCAAATCTATTTTCAGCTCCTTCAAATAAGCCTACAATTAAAAAGTAAGTCAGGTCCAAGTATATGTTTTTACATGCCGTAAAATTTCAAACAAAATGAGCCAGTGACGAGACATTTATTCACACCCAGTTTTCTAAATTCTAAATAGTATTATCACCTGAAGTTCATCAATCTTTTCATTCAACTTTGAAATTTGTGCACTGTAAGATTTTGAAACACTACGCTGATGATTACAAATGATTGCAACCTGTTATGGAAAAGACACAATGCAACTTAGAAAACCAGGAAAACACAACAGTCTGTGCATGTTAATGAAGGAACCAGAAAGGAATTTTGTGAAAACTACCTGTTTATTTGCATGCTGATAGACGCCAACCTTTTGTGCAACATCTCCGTCTTTAGTTTCCTTATTCAACTGTTGTCACATAATTCAAGGAAAAATTATATATAAGAATAAAATCAAGAATAAATTTAATTTGATCTTATAAAGACTGACATGTTGCACAAGTCTGTTAGAACTGGTATTTAAATCAATAATATGTCACACTGAATTTACTAGGATATTTTTGAGGAACTACTATTGAAACAATGTCTCGGAGTAAAGATTCCACACTTAACAATACATAGTCTGCTTAGGCCGAACTGCTGCAGGAACTTAAGAGTCTGCCCTCTACCTAACCAAATGTTTCCTAATAAAATAATTCAGCACCTCATTAAATTAATAAACTGCTATTTATAGTTACAAGTTTGCTGTCCCAACAAGGCCATTTGTGTTAATGGGCCTTCTCCTAAGAATAGGTCTTCAAAATAGGAGGTCTATTGCTAACAAAGTCTCCAGTTTACCATTCCAATCAAATTAATTCAAAAATTAAAAGTCTCAATTTATTAGTACTCCACAAATTTTTTTACCAAATTAGTAGTCTCCCAAGGATATAAAACTGCCTCCAACAAAAGATTCATTACAAAGAACTAAAGTGGTGACATGAGAGTGAATTTTGTGACAATTTTTTATCTGAGGTGCTAATAACATGTTGAGTACATATTTGGCATAATAAATATAGAAAATACCATAATAAATATTTCTCTAAATTTGCAGAGTACATGTTTGGCATATACCCATATCACATTACATGGAATATATCAGCATTTTGGGAGTACATTGCAAATTTAATCAAAAATTCATTTTGTATTTTTTGAAAGTAAGTAATCCATATTGTGTGGAAATTTTTTAAGGAGAAATGCTAACAAGTTACTTTTCGGGCATTTTTGGTTTAGGAGTAGGAGATGCTTAATGAAAGAAAATAGTTTATTACCCTAATTAAAAACACATATTTCATACTTGCCTTGTTAAGTAATTAAAAGTGTTCAATAGGATGTACTAAATGCCCATTGACTGTTCCCCTTTTATAGCACTAATTAGCGGACCCAAATTTCAATATGAACATGCACGGAATCAATGGCAATCTAGATTCAAATTGTAGTATGAAAAAAAGAAGTGTAATATAGCTTTTAAAAGAGGCACACTCCTAATATGACTTTGATATGAACATTAACGTCACATAGACACAAATAACAAAGGAATTAATTGGGAGTGTATAGAAACATAGTAGAGATCAGAATGATCTCTTTTTGATGGAAATGAGAATGTGTGGGCATTAATTTCAAAACACTTTTTACCATATCATCCAAAGTGAACGATGCATTGAATGTACGGAAGACTTTTGCTGTCAGCTTGGGCATGAGTTCCTTAAGATGAGCATTTAATATACTTGTATCCAGCTTGTCAAAAAGCTCATCACCCGGGCGTTTATCTGATAATAGAGAAAGCAGATACTTAATAGCCTTGCCTGAGTCTCATACATAATATATCAAAAAGTAGGACCAGTCTCCCACCTTTTTGGAATTTCAAAATGGCATTATAAACAGGAAGCTCCACCTCAACTGTATTTTCATACTTGATTGAATCTTTACCAAGGAAGTCAAACTGCAATAAACAAGCAATGAATCATGACCATTATTACCCTAAGTATTAGTAGTTAACAATAAAACTAGGCAACCAAAACTTAAAGAAAAATCACATGTAAGGTACTGCAATCCATCCTCCTCAACCAAACAAGCACAGACAAAGAAGTGGAAAGATATGTAAGTTAAAATACCTTCAATTTGTTGTGGCCTTCTGCAGTCACATTTTCTACTTTTAACGTGCAACAACCAACTGTATCTGCTTCTTCGTCATCCTGAGGAAATGTAAATGAGAAACAACTATATTTGATTTGCAAAAGTCAAGTTATTTTTCGGACAATAAAGGCAATAAAAATAAAGAGGAAAGGACCATGCTTGGATTCAGCCCTTTCTCAAATTCAAAAGATAATTACTTCAGCAACATCCCTATTAATCCAGTTCAACTGTCCAAACCTACATCAGTGGCAGATTTTTCGCATGGTATAACAATAATCAACAAATAACAAGCCTTTTTCCACCAGGTGAGGCCAGTTTTAAATACAATAAATCAACAATAACTAGCCATTCTAATTGGTTGAGAAAACTGCTGCAGTAAAATAACAATACAGAAAGCAAAACAACCTAACAGAATCAGACTGACCATAACTAGAGATTCATAAAAAACAATCATTCAACTTCCAAACAGCAATTAAACAGCTAGAGCGTAAGAGATACAAGCTACTAATTTATGGCATTGTTTTCCTTGTTTGTGCTTAAAGTCCTTATAGGTTGAAAGTTGGTACAATATAATAAATAAATTTTAGATACAAAAAAAAAGTTGATTGTCTGAATAAGCTACCAACAAAGCTATCCTGTCATGGCATAGGAGAATTAAAATAACTCCCCACTATCTCACCCATTCTAAGGTAAACATGATATGTATTTTTATTGGACTAGCCACACATTTCCAATGCTTTTGGCATGTCATATCATGAACCATAAATAATTGTCACATAACCAAGCTATTACACATTCAAAACGACATAATGGTGACAGATTAGCTCATACTGTTTCCCTTCCTCTTTGGAATATCTTATATACAAATTTTAAAAAACACGTTGTAGGAATAAGATATTGTTATAAGCAATAAATAATTTCCATTTGCTCTAGCTGGAAATAGTACCACATTATTCCACCTTCCAAGTATTGTTGAGTTCATATTAGATATTGATATAAGCAATAAATAATTTCCATTTGCTCTAGCTGGAAATAGTACCACATTATTCCACCTTTCAAGACTTCATGTACATAGTTAGACAGACAGTATGCATGCACTTGAGAAGTAGTGATGTTGTTAAATCTCCTTTCGTAAAAAAAAATGTTTATTTTACAAGATAAAAAAATATTAATAAAACTGTAAATTGTATTTATTGCTAAGAGTGTAGATCAACTGAGTGCAAATCACTCAAGTACATTCAGAAAAAAAGTTGAAAAATATTCTACATTCCTACTTTTGACAGCTCTTTAAACTTAGCATACTTTGACTTACAAATTACATGTGCATTCACAACTTAAATATGCTTTAATTATTAATATGCATCTATCTTATCCTCTTCTAGCACATCTATATGTTTCCTGTGACGGGGTGATTTGTAGTGAACAAATAAGCAATTATATCTGCATATATTAATTTGTACCTTCTCATTGCCAGCCCTCAAAGCTAATTTATCAATGAAATAAGTAGCAACAGCTATTTGCTGCTTAGTAATATCTTTGCTCGTGAAACCTTTGATATATGCAGCCCTGATATTCCCTATATAACTCTGCACACAGTTGTCAAGGTACTCCATGATTAAACAGGTTAATTTATATATTATACAACATATCATATCAAAATGCAGAATTAATAAAATAAACAAAGTAGAACGCACCTTCAACATCCTTGCTTTCTCATACTTTTCCTTGTCGCTCTGCCCTTTCCAGGAACTACTAGCTCCCAGCGACACATATTTGATTAACTTTGATTTGATTGGGTCTCCCCACTTGGCTAACCAGGTACCTGTATCGTCATGTGTTATCTCCTTCCAGCTGCAAAGGGAACACAGCAATGATTTCAGAAGATAACATAGACTTTCAACTTACGGTATTAATTTTCTTTCCAGACCTGTTCGCCAACAAGATTTTGAACAATGATACCTTTCACCAGGAATATGACATTCGGGAACCGGTGCATCCTTTCCAATATTAATTGTGACATCATTTGGACAGATGCGTCTTTTCAATTTGCCCATCTAAAAACATTAAGTATAAGTCGTTAAGTGCCAAAACTTGTCAGATACTCCAAAAAATCTTAACATGCACAGATGAATGAAAACCATTCTATCTGAAGTCACAAGTTTTAGTTTCCAACAACAATTATCATAACAACCTTGGGATGCTCTCCACGTCCACGGAACAATCCTGGAGGTTCAACTCTAAAATTGCCAACCTAAAAGATTTAACGAAAAATAGTGATTAAAAACATCCCACTGAAAAAATTGAAACTGACAGTTTCATACGGACATTTCAAAAGTAAAAGCTTAGATAGAGAAACGTAAACAAGAGAAAAGTTGTAAAGTAAAAAATTCATGACCACATAACCCCGTCAAGTTCCATGATGCACAAGAAACTGATCCAAGTCCAACCAAAATAAAAGATAAAAAAACAGATTCTTTTTTATTCAAGACAAAACATGTTTGAAATAAATTAAGAGTTGTATAAATCTCACTCTCTAGTCCTACCCTAAACGAAACTGTTAATTATTTTGTTTTCCTACCAATTTTTAAGAATAAACTTTTGGTTAGCCTGCACTGTACTATGGGATGCTCGGTGGAGTATTTAAGCGGTTCTTCCACCTTGATAGCTAGCTTTAGAGGGAGGGTTCCCCTAGTGCTTGGATAATTATCAATCGGTATTAGAGCTAGTAAACATTGGCTTAGAAAGGGCTTATGGAGGGGATGACCGGAAAGGTCGAGTAAAGCGTCGTGGCGTGCAGCTTCCGGGACGTCGAGTCTCAAGGGCAGTGGAGTACTTAAAAGGCTTAGTTATTCCCCTTGATAGCTAGCTTTTAAGGGAGGGTTCCCCGTGTGCTTGGATACTTATCCTTGGGCTTGTGGGTCGTGTTTCACCACCCATGTGGCAAAAAACACAAATCCTTGGCCAACTAAACCCCAACCTCTCCTAATTTTTCCTTCCATCACATGCCTGATCTCTTTGCCTCCTTCACCCTCTGTTTGTGCTACCCAAACAACCTATAATGAACTTCTTGTTTGCAACTTTGCATAGCCATCTCCATTCGCACTTCACAGAGATGTGGAACTTTAAGCCAGCTTTGGGTCGGGCCTAACCCAATTTTACCAACAAACTATGACATATATCCAGAAGGAAAAAAAAGTGTTTATAAGTGGGGGGCACCCCTCTCCTTACAAGCCGACTTTGTAGGATTGAGTTAGGATTGAGTTAGGCACGACCCAAATTCTAAGACTCACAATGCCAATAATTAAGAAAATTGTTGAGTGATTTATTGACCGAACAAGAAATCTCATATTTACAACAAAAGTTAAATGAAAAAATAACTATTTTTGTGTTATTAGGGAGTATGATAATTTCAGATGCTCTTGTCTCGATTTACTACTCTGCACATCAAATAACAACAGCAATAAAAGGTAAGCGAACATCCAACTTAGATAATACTGACTCTTTAATTCACGGAACAAGCTAATCCAAGATAAGGTAAAGTATATTCACGAAGGTGGACAAATTCTGAGGAAATAACAGGCAACATTTTTTTTCAAAAGATACAGGGGAGAGAGGGTTTGGTTGGGAAGAGAAAGACGAGAGAAGAATAAACCTTCTCTTTAACACCGTCAACAATAGCCCACATGTATTTCTCTTCTTGTTTTATTTTCTCCTCCCTTAGGGCCTTCTTGTCCTGATAAAAATAAGACAAAAGTGGGTCAACACTTAAGCATAATAAATAAATAAAAGACAAGAAAAAGCCTCACAAAATACATAAAGATGTATATGACTGTATTAAAATCCAAAGCTTCAAAAGGGAGTATGAGATTTATCATAAACTTTATAAACTAAGATTCATAACTTCCTTCCAAAAGACTGGTAAAAACTCAACAAGTTTAAGCAATGCATTTTTCATAAGATCAATAAAATTTGTAGTAAGATGAATGGTATGCTGCACTTTCTTATTTGGACTATAGTTGTCAGAACTGCAAGTCAGACTGCTGAAACACATAATCCTACATGCTGTACATATTTCAAAGATCCCAACTCAGAATTAGTTTTGCTTGGACTGTGCTAGAATCCGTGCATTAGAGATTACGAATAAACACGTGACAAGCTTATAAATTACATAACACTCCTTTTCATTGTTTTTGTAATTTACTTCTAATCACCACCTTGAAACTTCTCAGAGACTTGAAAATGTTACATAATTTAAATTTTATTACCAATTTGTTTAATATTAGGTGTTATAACATATTTTTCCTGTCACATGTTTTACCGGCCTAAATATCCTGTCCAATCAAATGTAGAATCTAAAAGTTCAACAACCGTGATTTGGAGAGTACCGAACGCAGCTAAATGGAATTTAATCTCAAAACAACAAATCTCTGCATGTGATACTGGAAGCACAAGCAATATCTACTTAAAAAACAAATGAAATCGTATGAAACAACTTACCGCTGAACTCATTTGTTTCTTCTTATCCTTTTCAATCTGGCACCAATCATAAATGGGTGTAAAGTCACAATCTTCTAAATTCTGAATCACGTGATTTTGTCCTAGCAACTTCTGCCAGTCACTCCAAAAATTGCACTTGAATATTTCTTTTTGCATGTACTCTGTATCCCGCATGACTGCAAACATTGTGGCAACCTGCACGTACATTCCGAGTTCATAATATTATCAGAAACTCTCCTTTTTAATATGAGAACTCTCACATAGAAATACTGGACTCGCATCAATTTCCCAAAAGTTAAAAAACAAAATAGAAAAATAAAACTCTTGGGATTAGATAGGGGGCCTAACTCAACCACACAAAGCCAACTTATACGGTAAGAAATATCTACCCCTTACGAACTCATTTTCAAGCTATATCACATCCAATGTGAGACTGTCAACACACTTTTCAAGCCCATGATTGAACATATGGAACATGCCTAGTTGGCCAATAACATATTCCAACCAGGATCTATAATAGGCTCTGAAACTACTTAGGATTTCAACAGAGCCTAACTCAACCCCACAAGATAAGCTTGTAAAATGAGGAATATCTCCCACTTATAAACACATTTTCCAAACAACATCACATCCAATGTAAAGCTCTAAACAAATAAAAAATATAAAAGCAAGAGCAAGCAGTCACCCAAAACCATGAAAACATTATTCATAAGCAAAATCCTACCTCCTCTTGCTCTGGGGTCAAAGTTACCGGCTTCCCCTTATAGAGAATCTTTACCCCGTGGGGCTTGTAAGGAGGTGGGAAGATGACACCATTGTGAACCAAAGTAGTCCATTTTTTCTCCCCATCATCAGAGCTCGGTTGAAGTTTAGTAGAATTGAAATGTTCTGATTTATTGCTTGATTTTTTGAACTTTGCCTTTTCCTTAAAAGATGGAGCTGCCCCCTTATTGACTTTAGTGACATTCGCCAACTTCTTCAAGGAAGATGATTTATCGACTAATGCGGCTAACTTGTTCCTTCTTTGGCAAAGAGGAATATCAGCCTCCTCCTCCTCAACCTTCGACTCAGATTTAACCGATATTTGTTTAGCATTAATTGATGAAGTTGGATCTGAGGGTTTTGACTTCTTACGTGAAGAGTGTAATGAGTCACTTTTATCTAGTAGTCTCTTAGCAGACAGTGTAGATGTCCTTTCCTGTTTAATAATAGCATTGGATCCATATTTCTGTCCTTTCTGAACTTTTGAAAGTGGTATATTCTGTGACAACCTTGCTGACAATGGAATATCATCATCATCAGAGTCTTCATAAGACTTCTTGAGAACATTAGGAGTTTCTTTCTTAGCATTGTCGTTGTTCTTCTTCATCATAGCACTCAATGGTATGCTATCATCCTCGGAATCTTCACATCTGTCTTCTTGAGGACGTGCAGAATTATTATCCTCGTCAACATTAATGGGAATTGTCTTTTCTAAAAGAGACTCTTTTTTATTTCCTAATGATGGGAAATTTGAATTTGTCGAAGGGGACCTTGTATAAGTTTTGAGATTTGATGTTGATGCTTTTGTTATACCCACAGAAGATTCCATGGAAGATGCCTCGGCGGATGGGGCAGCCTTACCATTTATTGAGCTAGAACTTTCGCCATTTGAAGAAGGCACATCAGAAGTGTTTTTATATGATTGTCCATCATGAGAATGAGAACTTGACTTTCTAATTTCTGAATGCAATTGAATACTCTTCGACACTGAGATCCTTTTAAAATTTTCTGGCCCATATTCATCATCGAATTTGTGTGACATAGTTAACATACCAGAAGCCTCCGCAGTCATTTATCAACTATGGAGTGTCTTAGCATGTATGTCACAGCGTTTTTCTGGAGGAATAAACAAGAAATTATTGCAAGTTCGACGCAATTACTAGGCTAAATTCACACAGCAAGCTTAAAGACAACAATGAGAAGTTAGCAATTCTACATGACAGAGACGGCGAAAGTATGTACGCGTGCATGGACAAACAGGCATGCATGCCGAGTAGACTAAAATATTAGGGCGGGCCGCAAAAAAAGAATTAGTTTATAAATCAAATATGCAAATCATATTGTATACCGAAAAATTAAGTCCTAATAAACACATAAAAGCTAGCATAATGCAACACTATATCAAGATTTCACAAGGCTTGACTCTACCGACTAAAACAGACATCAAAACACATACATAATAATAATAATAATAATAATAATAATAATAATAATAATAATAATAATAATAATAATAATTAAAAAAAAAAGCAGCAAAAACATATATCAGTGAAGTGTTAATTGATTTATTTAAAACTGGAGTTGTTATAAACTCACCTTGATTAAAAAAAAAAACTAAAAAACCTCACCATTCATTATTGGTTCCATTAGGTGAACAAAAATATGAAATTTAACAACAAACAACAATAGAAACAACATTGCAGTAACAGAATAAAAAGGAAGTTCAACATAAATCTAAAAATTAACAACAATGAAACAACAAGCTCTTTAACAATTTTACAATAATCATTCGAACGACGACATCAACAACAGCAATATTCAACAATCTGAGAAGAAAAGGGTTTTGCGATTGATACCAGAGAATATAATACAGACGGTCTCGGTGGTGCGGTGGGTTGCGACAGTCGACGGTGGAAGGTGGTGATGAGGGTTGCGATTGAACTTGCGGACTTGCCCTTGTCGTTCGCGTTTGCTGCGTGGGAAGGAAGAGAGAGTATACGCGTGCATGTGATTAAGGGTATGACAGTAGTTTCACGGTATTTTATAAGAGAAGAATAAAAAAAAAAACAGAGAATTAGGTCTCTTTGGCAAACCATAAAATAAAGGTTGGTTTCGATTATCTTATTTTTGAACTTATGCAAACAACTTATGCGATATAAATTAGGTTTTATGTTATTTTATAAGTATAAACTAATAAAAATTGTATTTTTATAAGCTATTTTATCATAAACTACCTTGACAAACTTATAATAATACATAAAAATTGCATAAGTTATTTGCATAAGCTTAAAAATAAGTTAATCCAAACGGGAGCCAGTTTGTTATAGCTATTTTTTAAAAAAATCACTTATTTTAAAAAAATAATCACTTTTGAGAATATTACGTCCGTTTGTTATGGCTTATAAAAATAATCTAAAAACTGCTAAAAATGATAAGCTAAAAATAAGTCAAGAGGTAGAGATATTTTTTAGACTAAAATATCCTTACATGAATTTTAATACTCCAAAAGTATCCTTGTGTTGCCTTAGTTCTATATAAGACTTTCCGCAGTTTCTTCGTCTTCACTGAAAATTGTTCCTCCGCTGATTCTTGCATAAAGGTTAGCTTTTTTATTCTTGCATAATTGTTTATTACATTATTCTTGTATATATACGTCGATTTCGATTTGTACTGTAAATTTTGTTATTGTAGTATTCTTGTACATGTTTTAAAGTTTACGGTTCCATTGACCGAAGCCTTCGATTTTGTATGGTCAGGAGGTAATGACAGTTGCTACTTTGGTTTGTTTGTTACTTTGATATTTTATAATTTGTGTTGCTCTTTTTATTTTTATAATGATTTTTTTGTGTCCTTTATGAGAATTTTGTGATAAAAAATCACTTTTATATATAGACTCTGTTTGGTAAAAATAGCGGTTAGCTGATAAGCTTGCTTATAGCTTGTAGCTTATAAGCTAAAAGCTATAAGCTACTTGAAATAGCATTTGAAAATAAGCTATAAGCTAGTAAAATAAGTTATAAGCTCATAGTAAAATGACTGTTATCAAACAGAGTTTTTAGCTTATAAGCTATAAGCTATAAGCTAGTTTTTTGGTCTTCCCAAACAGAGCCATAGTGTATCCAAACAATCTAAAAATTTATTTTTTATAAAAAGTTATTTTCATCTTGGTAAACAAACATAAAATAGCTTCTGATTTTTTGTAAAATCTCTAAATTATAGTGTCAAAATCACTAATTTTTTAATCTATAACAAACAAGCACTAAGTCAATTTGGATTGACTTATTTTTGAGCTTATACAAAACAATTTATGTAAATAAATAAGCTTTTATGCATTATTATAAACTTTTCTAAATAATTTATGAGAAAATAGCTTGTAAAAATATAATTTTTGTTAGTGAAAATTTTTAAATTAACATAAAACTTTATTTATTTACATAAATTGTTTTCATAAGCTCGAAAATAAGTCGAATTCAAACGGACCCTTATAGCTTATAGTAGCTTATATGCTAAAAAACTTACTCCCTATGTACCTAATTATAAGACCTTGTTTGGCCACTGCATGTACGTTAATGCATTATTTTGATCACTAATATCTTTAATTGTCTATTAGTAAAAATTACAAAAACTTAATATTTTAAAAATACTCATCAAAATAAATTGAACAGATCTTATACGCTAATATTTACATTTATATATTATTAAAAAAATACAATCAAAATAAAGTAAATAAATAGTATATTTTTCTCAAACAAAATCTTATAATTATGAACGAATGAATTTGATAACAATCTTTTAAACATTAATTTATAGCTTATTTTTTAGACTTATTTCAAGTAGTTATATGTTTTTAGCTTATTATTTTTTCTTCCATTTTTATCCCTTATTATTTCATCGACTTATAGCTAATAATAATCATGGCGAAAATTCTATGTTCTGTTATGCAAAAGAAAATCTACTGAGTTGAAAATTTTCTTTATGTCGAGCACTTGGTAACATGAGAGAACAAACATGTTATTGGATCAACTACGATAACAACAGTTATCACAGACTTTCAAATTTAAAGTTATCTGAATTTGAATACTACTTCATCCGTTTCAAATTATATGTCACTTTGACATTTTTACACATATTAAGAAATGTAATCGTTGTTGTATGAAAAAAATAAATTATGAGTTGATTTACAAAATTGTCATTTATTTATGGTATTGAAAAAATAAATTGAAGAATTAAAAGAAGAGAGAGTAATAAATAATTAAGGGTATAATAGTAAAAGTTGCATTAAATGTTTCATTGGTAATGTAAAGTGACATATAATTTAGTACAAATTTTTTCTTCAAAGTGACATATAATTTGGAACGGAGGGACTAGGGTTGTTAGATTTAAGATTCATCATGCTCTTTATATGATAATGGCCATGTTGCTAAATTAAAAGTCATGTGACTTTAGATGCAGAATTTTCAATTAAAGGTTATGTTCTATATGAACTCAAAATTAATTATGTTTACTGGACTAGCGCGCGGTGGTTGAATAAATTGAATCGTAGCTCTGTTAAAGAAAGATTTGGCAGGGAGAGAAAGAACATAACGTGGTTAAGAGGATAGATAAGATGATCCATTTTGGTAATGATTAATGATCGTATAATATAATTTAATCAATAGTCAAATAAAGTGGTACATGGTGATGGAGTTATTTGAACCCACCTTAGAAGTCACCCTAAAGAATACATATTATTTTTATATGCGAATAAAACTTGACTCGTGTTAAGTTATTTTTTTTAATTAAAATAAGCTTAAATGTATATCAAGTCTCCATAATTTTTATGAAAGTAAATTTAGATCTCTTAGTCCATAAAATGATATTTTGTAGAGTAAACTGCCAAATTAGTCCCTAACTTTGTAACTCACTCTCAAATAGGTCCCCGACTCTTCAATATCTCAAATTAGTCCCTGTTTTTGTCAAACGTTTCTCAAATTGGTCCCTACGTTAACTAAAAAATGCTATAAGTTACAAAACTAAAAATATAACCAACAAACATAAGTTAACGTATGGACCAATTTGACGGTCCACGTCAGCAGAGTTAACGGAGTCAGCAAACAGAAGTTAACAGAGAGACCAATTTGAGAAACGTTTGACAGAGACAGTGACTAATTTGAGATATTGAAGAGTCAGAGACCTATTTAAGAGTGAGTTACAGAGTTAGGGACCAATTTGACGGTTTACGCTATTTTGTGCTTATTTTTTATTTTTATTTTTGAGTCATTTTTTTGTCCAGTAGTCTGACGGCTAGAAATTTCACCTTTAAGATGGATAAGTGGGATGATCGGGGTTCGAACCCTGGTCCCCTTGCATATATAATAATCTATGAAGCACGTGTCAGCGTCAGACACCGACACATATGATTACACTAAATTATGTCATTTAAAAATTATTATCGGTATCGATGTGTTAGTGTCATGTCCGTGTCTACGTTCGTATTTCATAGTATATAATGCAATATCCAACAAATTGAGTCAAACTCATAAGTCATTATTTAATCATACATAGCACCATATACACACTCATACGTCGACATCAATAATGATTTGAAAAAATAACACCATTAAATGTAATCTTAAGTGTCGGTGTCGTGTCCGACATAAGACGGCTAATTCGAGGAGTGTCTGTGTTTCATAAATTATAATTTAGTGATGAATAAATTTTTTAGCTTTCGTCAAAAGTCTCTTAACTCCTAATTCGTCCAGTCTCGTCTCAGGCAACAAGAATTGTCTTGTCCAATTCCTTGTTGTTTTTTGCAAATCATGCTAATTATCCTGTCCAACAAGAATTGGTCCTCTTAAGCATGTCGTTAGGGGTATGATTTTAGTCTCATGCGTATTGTGAATATTCGGTTGAAGAGGAAAATTCACTTTATATGTTCTATATGAACTCAAAATTAATTATGTTTAGTGGACTAGCGCGCGGTGGTTGAATAAATTGAATCGTAGCTCCGTTAGAGAAAGAACAGAACGTGGTTAAGAGGATAGATAAGATTATCCATTTTGGTAATGATTAATGAGATCGTATAATCTAATTTAATCAATAGTCAAATAAAAATTATTATCGATGTCGACGTGTCAGTGTCATGTCCGGTATCTGTGTCTGCGTTCGTGTTTCATAGTATATTATGCAATGTCCAACAAATTGAATCAAACTCATGAGTCATTATTTAATCATATATAGCACCATTTATTAGACATACTTTTCAAGATAAAAGTACTCCGTGTGACTCATTGAAAAATATTATCTGTGCATGTTATAATTTTTCACTTTTTTTTGTATTCGATAATTATAAAATTTGAAATCTTAAAATATTAAATTTTATAGTCGCGTTTTTATTTATGCTTGACACAAGTCCGGATATAAATTTTGTAAAGTGATGAGATACACTTATATAAAATACAAGAGAAAATAACAAAAAAAAAAACATATAATTTATCTAGAAAGTGGTGTAAGTCTAAATGAAACAACAAGACTAATAAATGGGAAACAATTTGTTTTGAGTGAAATGAGGAAATCAGCTCAGGGAAATAAGTACCGATAAGAAGATAATTCCACGGAAAAGGAATGCATCAAGGGTAAAATAGTCTAAATATTCTCTTTACACCCACCCCTGCTCACCACCACTGGATACTACATAACCAGCAGCTCATCATCAAGCTCAATGTCTTCTATCTGCTGCGACATGTGCTGTATAAACAAAATCATTTTAAAAAAAAAAAATTAGATATCAAGATTTCAAAAAATCAATTCATTTTGAAGCTATTTCAAATAGATTTTCAAAAAAATCATTTTTGAAATACAACATTTTAAAAAATCGTGATTTTGACTATGTTTTGAACTTCAATAATGTACATTTATGTTATATGATGTCAAAATTAGTGTTTAAATATAGAAAAAACGAATACAAAAAACTGTAATATTTTGAAAATTGATTTTACAAAATTTTTTAAAGCTGAAACAAACGGGCCCTATACCTTAATTCCAAAATAAAAAGTAATAAAATAAAATAATTACCGCCAGCTGACGGGAAGTTTTGTGACCAAGTCCAAGGTCATCATCAGCTCTGATCAGAGTCCATCTACGCCCATGGCGATGCATTCCGACCCGGAGATTATTAATCTCCCTGGCCCTCTGAAAAGCAAGCTGGCCCTCTATGGCCTGGTGTTCAGCATCCCCGATATCACCTAATCTTCTCCACTCACGCTGTTTAAAAAGAAAATAAGAAAGATTGTTAAAAATTTTGAAATTTTGCAAATTATATGAAATGAAACTACTATTAACTATATTATTTATCCATCATTCCATAAATACTAATTTGAATGCGCTTAAAATAGACGATTGAAATATTGCTACAAGTAATATTTTTCATTAAATTTGACACAAATTAGAAGTTAATTCCATATATTTTATTTTTTGGTGAAAAAATTTGAACAAACATCGCCGAAAACGATGCATCTTCTAATGCACTTACGATGCGGCCGTACACGTTAATTAAAATCACACCGCAATTTAAAACCAACTAGTTAATTTAGAAATGGGACTGCTAATTTAATCAACATATAATAACACAACATTAATTATATTTCATAATATGTTTAAAAGTGGTAAAGTGACATAAATTGTGGTATGGATGAAGTAACTTGAATGCGCTTAAAATACACGGTTGAAAGATTGTTAGAAGTAAGATTTTTAATTAGATTTGATACAAATTAGGAGTGGATTCACCGGTGAGGGACTAAATTGAGCCCTCACCCTACAATCCAGCCAAATTAGGAGTTGAAATCCATAAATTTTTTTTTTTTTGAGAAAATTTTAACGAATGTTGGCGAAAACGTTCAATGCATCTTCTAATGCACTTACAATACAACCGTACACGTGAAATAAAATCACACCGCAATTTAAAACCAACTGATTAATTTAGAAATGAGACTGCTAATTTAATCAACATATAATAACCAAATGAGTTAAACCAGCATTGTGGGATTAAACTGGGTTAAAATAGAGTTACCGAAAGTTGCTCAGAAGAAAAGTTTTCAAGGTTTAGCTCCGGGTCAACTATGATTCTGATCCATTTGTTACTTTCATTACCATACCGCACCATCCCTTGCTTCAATGCATTAACTTGTTGAGCATCCATTTTTGAGACTGCCAGAAAGAAACAGAGTCAAACAGAGCAAGTAAATTTCAAACATTCCAAAAAACTGTTAAACAATTCTTCTTCTTCTTCTTCCTATTACCATACAGAACAAAAAACGTGTGAAATGTATAGCGTGCAATTTCATTTGTGCACCAAAACTTCAATAACAAACAGCAGCAAGTTACAACAACTGAATCAGCAGCAAGTTACAAAATGAAAACTTCAACACGAGAGACTTACAACAACTGAATCAGATTCCAAAATCAAATGAATATTTCAGTAGTAATGGAAATGAGTTAAAAACCAAACTAGATCTATATTTTTCTTGTGAAATCAAGTTTAACGGAATGCTTTGATTATAAAAAAAATAAAGTTTAACGGAATGCAAAACCATACGGTTATAGTCTTCGTACTAGGAAGCTTGGTGAGGAAGTAGGAAAATGAAAATTTGTTATGGTAGTGGTGCAAAAAGATACGGTTATAGTAGTGATTCAGCCAAGCGGAAATAGAGGATGCTAATCATTATGACTCCCATGTGGCGTTGGTATTTTTTTATAAGGACTAATATGCCCCTCTTCCCATGTTGGGTGGTGAGACTGAGAACCTCATGCAATCACTTTTTTTTTTTGGTTCAATAATATATATACATTAACGCAAGTAAAATTTAATTGGGACACTTGAAAAACTGGACAATACAATATATGATATACGATACAACGATACAAAATAAAATTTTAACAATTGTAATTTATGAAGTACAAATATAAACACGGGCATGAGACACGATATACACACTCATACGTCGACATCAATAATGATTTGAAAAAATAACATCATTAAATGTAATCTTAAGTGTGGGTGTCGTGTCCGACACAAGACGGCTAATCCGAAGAGTGTCTGTGTTTCATAAATTATAATTTAGTGATGAATAAATTTTTTAGCTTTCGTCAAAAGTCTCTTAACTCCTAATTCGTCCAGTCTCGTCTCAGGCAACAAGAATCGTCTTGTCCAATTCCTTGTTGTTTTTTGCAAATCATGCTAATTATCCCGTCCAACAAGAATTGGTCCTCTTAAGAATGTCGTTAGGGGTATGATTTTAGTCTCATGCGTATTGTGAATATTCGGTTGAAGAGGAAAATTCACGTTATATGTTCTATAGATATTGGTCATTGCTAACAACGATGAAAATTTCTTATCAATCATGAAGGTTCCCGAAAAAAAATATATAACAACAATTAGTGGCAGAATTAGAAATGAGCTGAGGTGGACCATGATTCACCCCCCAAAAGAAAATTACTAAAATGCCTTTTGTGGGTTTATAAAATTACTTGTGCATCATATATATATTTGTCATACACCCATCATTTCATCTCTTGCTCTCAAGCACCGTCACGAACAGTAAATGAAGATAACAAGTTTGTTGTTGTTTCTCTTTCTTGTTCTTGTTAATTAATTTACTTAACTTTAAGATCCAACATTATAACCATCTATATCTTTATTAGAATTTTTTTTTCCCCAAATTTCATAATTGTTTGATTTTGGCACCCGTAGTTTCCTAGTTTGAAATGCTTGAATTTAGCCATCTATGTTTACCCCCTTTTGCATTTTATGGTCCATCTTGACTATTTTGACCAAAAATCTGCTGACATGGTATTTTATACACGTGTCTTAATTTTTTTGGACAATATAAAAAGTTTATTATTTATATAAAAAAAATTAAAATTAGGACAGAAGGTCACGTTAAAAAGAAATTAAAATTAGGACAAACTGTTGTACCCCTCTCACTCTGTAAAATGTGGAGGGCCAAAATCAAGCAATTAGAAAACTTGGGGCGCCAAAATTGCATTTTAGCCAAAAAAAAATGGATTAAATATGTTTTTCTTCCTATAGTTTCCCAGAATTTTGCTTTTAGTCTATGAAGATTTTTTTTGCACTTTTTAGACCCTTGAAGTTTTTTGAGTCAAAATTTTTAGTCTCTACATTTTAATCAACTCGTGCACATCATTTGAATTTTTTTTTTCTGCGGTCATGTTTAATACATTATATGAATCTCTCTTACAAAAGTTTAATTTTTTTTTTAACAAGAGATGAATTAAATATGAATTTTGTAGTTTTTTGCACATAAAAATTCATAAATAATTTATCTTATGTTAAAAAATTCTAAATTTTATCGGATATGTTCTTATAATATTATAAACACGAATACAAAGAACCGTTCAAAAATGTGAAAGTATACAAAAGTTTGATTAAAGGTATGGACTAAAAACACTAACTGAAAAAACTTCAGGGACTAAAGAGTGTGAAAAAAATATTCAAAGACTAAAAATATAATTCTGCGAAACTATAGGAAGTAAAAACATATTTAACCTTTAATTTTATTAAATCCCAAGAAGCCGAAGGGGGAATAGGATTTTTTTTTTTGTCAATTTCAAGCTAACAATGATGTGGGGAAAAATGGAAAAGTGAAAAGAAACACTAACAAAATTACATTTCTATCCTCAAATTCTATTTTTTATTGAATTAAAAACAATGATTCATTTGATCCTAAATGCCACCAAATAAGTAGTGTCAAACGCATGTTGAGTTTGCTTTAGTGGCTTAAGCTATTATTTTTTGTCCAATCGGTGTAGGTTCGAACCTCATTATGCATATTAAATTCGACTTTTTTATAGAAAAAATGAAAAATTGTGCATGTTAGAATCGAACATATGACAATAAAAACAATAAGAATGTCAATTGACGGTGTGTATTAGCAACCTAAACCTTTAAATGGTGGCATTTAGGATACACAAATGATAACACCAAAATATAACAGTAGCCATTGATTTATCCTTCAAAATTTTAATGGCAAAGATTCTATATTTCTATATAATAACTTGGAGTAAAAAGTATGGGATTATCTTTCACAAATTAAAATAAGGCAACGGGATTCAATTTTATACCGACAACAGTACAAGACTTAAAATCAATCAATGGTATTATAAAAAATAAAATAAAAAATAATCAATGGCAATTTTATACTAATGTTGGGCATAAATTTGGTATTGGTTTATTTTAATGAAACTGGTTAGTCCAACCAATATATGGATACCAAAGCAAAGAATTAATTGCTTGAATTGATGATTTCCAGGGCTAACGTTCGAGTAAATCGAAGTGTCTTTTATTCAAGTTGTATTTGCAGATTCGAAAAGCCTTGTCGAATGAAAGAAATTCGTAAGTCACAAACTCAGGACGTCGAAAAGGAAGTTCGCAGAAGTGGGCCTTCGAGATTTGACCTAAACTATCAGCCCAAATCTCTCATTTGAAGTGAGCGCGCGAAAGAAGCGAAGCTGAGAACGTGGGCATCATGGGTGCAGCGAGATGGATTTTGGAGCGTCCAAATGATCAATAACAGTTACTTCATCATACAAGTATAAATAACTTTTTTGTTTAGAAAGCAGGGGTCGCAAACATTAAGATACAAATTCTTTCTTAAAAATTCCAAGTACTCAAGCTTAGAACGAACGGAATTCGACAAGAAGAATGTATGTGTGTTATGAACCATCTTTATTGTAATTGTCATTTATATTCAATGCAATTTACCTTTTCTGCAAGTTTATGATTTCTGTCTTTAATTTCTCGCATTAAACTCTGTTATCTCGAGGCGATTCGAATAGCAGTGTATTTACTTTTCTTTACAAAAACAAACCAAAAAACCATAAATGTTTGTTAAACTTTAATGAACATTCAAACGTTTTCTGAAATAATAAGAATAAGATTGTTCTAAGATTTCTAGTCGGTCTTGCGAGTGTAAAATACTCAAACTAGCGGTTGTTTACCACTTTTTTCACGTAAACAACAGACAACAGGTTTTTTTACAACACTTGATTAATATAGTACATGGGTTTGAGTTGTTGTATTTTTTTTAATTGAGTTGTACGTTATATAATTTGATACGAAGATCGAAGAAGCAATACATCTCTTGGTACCGTTTGATCCGGTTTTTTAAATTTTTTAATTAAAAGTTTGGCTAAACACATTTTTAATAAAACTATTAACTGTAAAAAGAAGATTTTTTTCAATATGCAAAATTAGATTAAATGAACTTTTAGGAAAAAATGTTGAAACCTACGTTTGAAAAAAAATCCGATTTTTTTTTGCAATAATCACGCTTCGATTCCTATTGAAGACTATTTTTATTATTGTTTTCATTATTAAGTTTGTTTTCATTTAAATATTATTGATACCCATTAAGATTAGAGGTTTATGGATTTATTATTGATACCCATCTCAGATTATTTTTTGCAATAATCCGGAATTTTTTCAATTTTTTTAAAAATCATTTAATATGTTATTGATACCCATCAATATTAGTGGTTTATGGATTTTTATTGAATACCGTTAATCTTTTTGGGTCTCAATAACACATCAAATGATTTTTTAAAATATTGAAAAAATTCATAGATGATATGTATAATATAAACTTTCAATTCAACGGTCGATTTTTTAAAATTCGTATTAGGTATAGTAGTGCTCATAACTTGTGCACAGTGAAAGACTTAATGAAGTCTTTCACCATAGAATTGACCGTTATTATTATATGATAATAACAATGTTTAATTTCATTTGTGCTATTATTCATTATGAGAGAGAATCTTAAAAGTAAATGATTAAATAGAGGTATTCAAGGAATACATTTAAATTTATAGGATATTAAATAAAAATAACTATTTACAATGTATTTATTTGATCTGTGTGATTTTTTTAAATTGTTCCTTATAAAAACGATCGGAAGGAGTATTAAATTATTTTGAACACTCTGGTACACATATTATGTTGATACGGTACACGACTTAGGTGAATGCACTGGTACACTATAATATTTAGTAGAGAAAAATTAATAAATACTATTTATAAATCAATCAGAATAATTCACCTTAACAAATATACAGGTACATATCCGCATAATATGTGTACAGAAGAATTCATCTTAATATTTGGTAAAATTCAACATTTAAAGAAAATGCACGTTTTTTAAATTATAAAATGCATTTAATTAGAGTATAATTTTCTATACCTTTCTTGTGACAAGATTCAAGAAACATCAATATGACAATATGTTAGGGTCAAAAAAGAAAGTCTTGTACTGTTCTTAACCAGAAAACTATTATCTACTTCTTGCAACAAGTTACCCTTTTAGAATTATTACCATTGAAATTTAAAATTATAAATCAATAGCTGGCGTTACTTTTGGGTATGGTACACAAATATTGTTGTGTGTGTATCCTGAACGTCACCTACTTATTTTCTATTTCTCTACTTTTTTTAAAAAGAAGTAGAGTCAAACACAATTTTGATAGAATTCTTAAAATAAGAAATGTCCTTTTTTTATAATGAAAACACAATATAAGTAACCTAAACAAAAGAATTTATGATTATTATCTTTTTTAAGTTGTTATTATTTTTTTTTTTAAGTTTATTATTAATATAACTAGTGTGTATACTCGTGCAAGTCACGGGGAAAAACCTTTTTTGAATTAAAAATAAAATACTTTATAATTATTTGAGACTGTAATATAAAATATCTTATAAAATTGTTTTCTGACATGATAAATAAGAGAAATGATTTGGAGTCTAAACTCTGAATATAAAGCCAATTGACAATAAGCTATAAATTTGCACAGTGACATGTTTTTAAAATTAAACAAAATACTAAATCTGCTCCTACAAATTGTCATATATATTGACATGGTCCAAGTTTATTTTAGGAGCCCAAGTACTTAGAGCATTTCCATCCTTTCCTTCATTCTCATGTTTTGCCACTGTGATATTAGTTCTAGCACCCTAACATTTATTGTCCATCAAAATTAAAAATACTATGGTCACCACTTGTGGTATATTGGCTCAATAGTGCAAAATCAATGATAATCCTACACAATCAACCACAAATATTAAATTTTAACTTTTTATTGGAGTCAACCTTTGATCCCACATAATTCAATCTGCCATGTAAAATAAACGTGCAAGAGAATTATCAACATTTTCATAGTTAAAGAAAGATAATAAAAAGGCATAGAGCATTTCAATAACTAATCAATTAATCTACTAACAAATTGCTTAGGGGTAATTTTACCATAATATAACTACTGAAAGTTTTAAAAACTACAGTAACAAATAGGATTAGGAATTGCATTGAACTAAATAGCATAAATCAATTAGTCACGTTTTTTAGAAAAGAGCTCAACACAATTTCTTAACCTCCAAAATGTGAAGATAATTGACATACCTATTGAAAACGGATTTGGATCCTCTCCAATTTTTTCTCTCCAATTCACTCTCCAATTATTTTTATGTGTCTTTCTCTCTCATCATTACTTGTTTATTTTTTATTATTAATTTCTCTCTCTTCATATGAGAGAGAAAGACACAAAAATAATTAGAGAGAAAATTTGAGAGAAAAAATTGGAGAGAATCCAAATCCATTGAAAACTAACTTAGAAGATACAAGTTTAAATAAATACGCTTAGGGTAGTGCTACTTTAGACTTCAAAATCAGTTATTCAATCCAAGCTGTCAACAAACAAAAAGAAAAGGTCAATGTTTTTTCTGGAAAGCACAACATCTTGGATTTTGTCACCTTAATTAAGATTTGCGAGTTTAAGTATCAATTGGATAAGATAGTCCAGTGGATGTTGATACTTATTGTTTTTATTGTCTTATTATCGATTCTAACATGCACAAATTTTCATTTTTTCTATAGAAAAAGTTGAATTTAATATGCATAATGAGGTTTGAACCCACGCTGGTTAGACAAAAAATAATAGATTAGGCCACTAAAGCAAACTCATTCTCTTTAGAAAAAAGTAGCTCTTTCATTAACTTTTTTTTGTGAATAAAAACAATTTATTTTTTTATCAGTATAAAAATGCACAATTCTTATTTTTTCAAAAAAAAAAAAAAACATAACTTTTTCAATTCAAAACAATCATTCATTGATTCTAGAACAAATGAAATATAATAAAATTCAACCTAGATGCTTAATAGATTATACAAACCCTAAACCACAAATCACAATCAAGAAATAAAGTAAAATTCAATAGATCAGACACACAAACCAAAATATGAATTTAGTTAAAACTTATATATATATATATATATATATATATATATATATATATATATATATATCCGTTTTTTTATAACCAAATTTGGATATGGATAACTTACTAAAAACCGGTTAAAATGAGTCACCATATTATCATTCTTACAGGAGATTATTGTATACCTCTTATGGAGAATGTATTCCCTCCATTGGAATTTTCTCAATTGTTACACATCCATCATCAAACATGAGAGAGAAAAAGAGAAGTAAATTTAAAGAAAGTCTCTTGAGTTATGATGTGTTCAATGAGAGAAAAAGATATATGGAAATGGAGTTGTAGTAGAGTTAATGAGACATGAACATGATGTTTCCCATAGATTTGAAAATTCGGAGGCTTTAAGCAATGAAGGGGGCGAATAGCAATTGTCTTAAATATTAGTAAAGTATGTCTTAATAAGAAAAGCCCAACGGCCCAACAAGAACTTCTTCTTGTTGGCCAAGCAGGAGTTGAACGCGAAAATAAAAGTTTATTTATAAAATAAAAAAAAAAGAACTTCACATCACTCTGCATAGCTTTGTTTGAATCAGAATCAGAAGGTAGAATAGAAACAAGATCAAAATGGCGAGGTACGATCGTGCAATCACAGTCTTCTCTCCCGACGGTCATCTCTTCCAAGTAGAATACGCTCTCGAAGCTGTTCGTAAAGGTAACGCCGCCGTCGGTGTTCGCGGTACCGATAACGTTGTTCTCGGCGTCGAAAAGAAGTCCACTGCGAAACTCCAAGACTCTAGGTTAGGTTTCACACTATTTCAATTTCAATTCATGCAATCAATAATAATTTGAAATTATTGTCCTTCGATTAGGTTTGAATTAGATGCAGATGCTAGGTTTAGGATTCTAGGGTTTAAAGCGTGATTGTCACTTGAATGACACTGTTTTGTACATTTAATTTAATTCTGAGACCTCTATGCTTTTAAGTGTTGTAGTTCTGTGATTTATGATGTGAATGATAAATAATGATCCGTTGCTTAGGTGCAAGCGATGTTTCATCCAATTACTGCAATCTGATTATGAATGATTTTTTATGTTGATGTGAATTTCGTAAATCTTGTTAGTTCCTTTTTAGAAAGTGAAAAGAAATAGGGATTTGAAATTTCTATTGTGTATTTAGATCTAGTTTGGATTGTGCATTTAGATTTTCATTTTGCAAAAAGCTCTTACTAGCTTGTAGGTATTTATAATCTATTATTATATGAGAGAAATTTTTAAAAATTTGAGATGCTGAAACTAATTTTAGATTATATGAGAAGCTGTTTTGTTTTAGAATTGTTACATTTTTTTGGTAATATTTCTTATTTTATAGAGGTGCTATTGAGGTTTTTTACAGTTGTTTTGCTTTTGTTGTGCAGATCGGTGAGGAAGATTGTTAATCTTGACAATCACATTGCCCTTGCCTGTGCTGGATTAAAAGCTGATGCACGAGTCCTTATAAACCGTGCCCGGGTTGAATGCCAAAGCCACAGGCTGACAGTAGAGGATCCCTGCACCGTTGAGTATATTACTCGATATATTGCAGGTCTTCAGCAGAAGTATACACAGAGTGGCGGTGTCCGGCCCTTTGGCCTTTCCACCTTGATCGTCGGCTTTGATCCTTACACTGGCTCACCCTCTCTCTACCAAACCGACCCTTCTGGTACATTCTCAGCATGGAAAGCCAATGCTACCGGAAGAAACTCTAATTCAATCCGTGAGTTTCTTGAAAAGAACTTCAAAGAAACATCTGGGCAAGAGACTGTTAAATTGGCCATTCGGGCTTTGCTTGAGGTGAGTTAATTTGTTCTTTAGTGTTTGTGAAAAAAGGAATACGCGAGTCTATCACTTAGTTAAGTTATTAGTTGCAACTTGTGCAACATCATTTTTTTTTCCTTGCTAGTAAATATTGGTGCTGTCATTCTCTGCTCATAGCATGTGTATGTCTTTTACTCTTCTAATGCTGTCAATGACCTGGTACTTTAGGTGAACTTTTAAGAGTCTCTTCAGTTGTTTATGTTTTCACTTTGCTAATTAAATGCATTGGGAGAGTCCTTAACATAATCATTTGACTGCAAATTAGGAGGAAGTTTAGGGTAAATTACCCGTGTTAGAAAGATATTCATATTCTTAATCTGAGTTCGACTTTTCCCCTAGTTTAATGAGTTGTGATATTAACTTAATGTGCATATAAAGTAAAGTGCTTCCAACAGTTGACCACAATGTGGTCTTTCCATTCCTTAAATCCTGCTATGGCCGGGCCTTTATAGCATTAAGTTCCCCACAATGTGGTCTCGCCGCTTTCTGATTCTTGATTGACACAGTAATGTTGTGTACAAATGAACATAACAAATAGTTGATATAGTAAACTTGCCATACAATACAAGACATATATAGCATTTTGTTTTGTAAACTATTATCATTGTGTAAGATTAAAGCATAAATCTTATTCACTATTACCCGTGTTTAATCTATGATTCATTATCTGTCGAAAAAAACTATGATTCATTATCTGTCGAAAAAAACTATGATTCATTAATGCCAAAATTTGCCATACAATACAGACACATAGCTTTTTCTTTTGTAGAATATTATCATTGAATAAGACAGAAGCACAAATCTTATGCACCATTTTTGTAATAAGGTTGTTGAAAGTGGAGGAAAGAACATTGAAGTTGCAGTGATGACCAAGGAGGATGGACTTCGTCAATTGGAGGAAGCTGAAATTGACGCTATTGTTGCTGAGATCGAAGCAGAGAAAGCAGCTGCTGAGGCTGCAAAGAAAGCTCCTCCTAAGGATACATGATTCTAGCTTTTTTTCGTTTTGTATTATCCAAAGCATAGGTGTTGGCTCTACTTATTGTAATCTATAATTTGCCATCATATCTGAGATTGAAACACAAAAGAGAGCTGCTGATGCTACACAAGAACTGCTGTTTTTCTATATTTGTTTAGCTCGTGAATTGTTGTTCTTGTTGAGTGTTGGACTAACTTAAAAATGACTTATTTTTATTGTTTTTTGGGCTATGTCATGTAGTCTTTCTCAGTTCAATTGCATGTTAGTATCATTCAAGTTTGCCATTGGAGTTCAATTTTAAAAATTGCATGCCTATGCTTTGTTTATAAATTTGTTATTAAAACATTTAGTTAGATTTTAAATATTCTGATATAAAAAATGATATACTTAACAAATCATGGTACCTCCAGTAAGAAAAATAAACAAATAATTCGAAGGTTTGGAAATGGGATTTGGAGGAGAAAAGGGAAAAGACAACACTTTCACTTGGTATGAAGGGATAAATAATAATAAGATAAAATTAAAGTCATTCCCTCCTTTATTTTTTAATCAACTCAATCTCATTATAAAAAAAAATAAATCAACTCAATCTCATTATTTTAACAATTTCAAACAAGGGAAGGACCAACCATGTGTACCCTTCAAATCAGCCAAATAACACGACTTAAGTTGAGCAAGGACATTGCTCATAATTTCACCGTAGAACTATGATCACAATTCATATTAGCACAACCATTAAGCTTAACATGTAATTTAAATCTTTGGTTAAAAAAGATTGTCCTTTCTATATCTTATTTTAACTAAATATTTGGCTGCCGTAAAGTATTGACTAACTAAACGTTTGACCCGTGCTATCGAATAAGTCTTGTAACATTAAAGATTTTAATATTACGTCTGTGATGAAATCATAAAAATAGTTGTTTTTTTTTAATGTCAAAATCTTCGAAAATTTCATAGATTTTAAGTAAATGAAAATATAATTAAGTATTTTACATTTTAAAATATTTCTTTGTTTAGTAAAAAAAAAAATATACTTTGTGTACAACATTTAAAGTTGCATTGGTATTTTCATTTTTTTATATTTTAATACTAAGGTCCCGTTTGAAATAATTTATTTTTGAGTTTAAGCAAAACAACTTATGCAATAAATAAGTTTATAACTTTCGCAATAATAGGGGTCAAGTCATAGCTGGTATGACACAATGACAGCAAACAGTGATGTCTTCTGTAGAGGGAGAAGCATGTGCTTTACTTTTAGCAATGGAAGAAGCTAGACATAGAGGACTTGATCGAATTCAATTTGAAAGTGACTCGAGGGTGTTGGTAGAGGCTATTCATATGAAGCGTAGAGACAATTCTGAGTTTCTGTCAATTGTTCATGATATTATTAGTTTTATGTCGTCTTTTCTAAACTTTGAGGTTAAGTTTGTTAGGAGGCAAGCAAATTCGGTTGCTCATACTCTTGCTAGGGCGGCCAATTCTTGGTCTAGCTTCCATAGATTTGAGAATATTCCCTTATGTATTGAACATTTAGTAGTTAATGAAATGCAGTAAGTTTGTTTGATTAAAAAAAAAAGTTCCCATTAACGAAACTTGTATTTTTATAAGTTATTTTTTCATAAACTATCTTGACAAATTTATAATAATACATAAAAACTTGTTTATTTGCATAAGCTTAAAAATAAGTTATTTCAAATGCGTCTAAGTGAAAATGAAAACGTTGCATCACATGCACTTGTAAAATAGGGTATCATGCATATATAATGATAATGTAATGTTTTTGTCAACTGAATTAAACTCACGTGACAAGTCTAATATTTATTATTAAAGTCAAATGCTAAATATTTTTAATAATTAGATGCTTACTAATAATAATTTTCAATGTTAAAAAAAAAAGTTCCATTATTTTAAAAAACATTTAAATCCATAATAATAATAATTGACATAAAAAATGGCTTCATATTTGTCCTCCTCCATCACCGTCATCTAAATAAACACATCAGAAGAAGAACGGGAGAGATCGAAACAAACCATTTGGCGGTGGTTGGTTTCTGACTTTCTGACACACACAGTTACCAAATCATGAAAGAAGATCAAGAGGTTTATTACTATTATTATCAAACCCTTCAATTCTCCAATTTCTTCCCCTTTTTCAATTTTCAGCCTTAATCCATTTTTGACTTGTGTATTTATCTTCCTGCATATTCATAAGGTCTAGCGTTGGTTACGTTTCTGATAGTTCAAATCCACTTTGAATATGTGATCTGATTTGGATTAATTATTTAAGGTTTAATGACTTCAAATTCTGTTGTTGATTTATATTTTAATAGGAAGAATCAAGGTTTAATTCTGTTTATTAATAGTGAATTATGAAAGAATTTCAGTTCAATATTTTGCTGAGTTAATTTACATCATGATTATGACAGATTGACAACGTATCATTCAGAATTAATGTTAATTTTTTGCATTGGTACTAAAATCCCATTCAATAGGTCGGTAAGTATAACTCAGTTGGTAGCTGCAGAGATGTTGATATGTGGGGGGAACTGGATTTGAACCCGCGATTCTCCACTTCTCATTATAACCTAAGTGTGTGTGTGAGTGTCTAGCCACTAGGTTATTTGACAGAAAAAATGTTATTGACTAGAAAACCGGAAACAACTTAGAAATTAGAATATCCAATTGAGGACTAGTAATCGTTAATGTGTCTTAAAATGCTTATAAGTTTGATTAAGACGACTAGTAGTTGTTAATCGGTATCTTTTCATGTTAATCAACATGACTTATTCATGTTGCGGAAGTTACACTAAGGTCTCATGGATTCTTTTTCTTGACTATCGTGATACCTTGTGTTTGCGTAAATAGCAAGGAGGCCTTACTTTTGCATTTGTTGCCTTAGGCTCAACTTATGTTGCGCCGGCCTGCTTCTTCTCCCTTAATCTATTTTTTACAGGAAATTTCCTCTCTAGCACTCCTATAGTTTTGACTAATTTTCTCGATTTACAAAGATATATGTAGGCAAGAGTAAATTTTTGTAGCCAATAACTGAGGATATGCAAATACTGTCTCCTACTCTCCTTACAATACTAGCAGTTTAATATTAAGAACATTTCTTGTAATATTTGTTAATGGTCGGACCATCATATATAGGTTTTGTTTGACGCCAAATTTCATACAATATCCCTTGACAAAACAAATGTCAGAAACCTGTGGTTTTGAGAGAACAATTTTTTGTTTCCTTCTTTTATAGGCTTTCAATAAGTTCAGTGTTATTACTTATTGTCTCTGTGGGATTATTTATATTCTCTCTGAGAATCATTTATGTGAAAGTAATGAATTTGGTTTCAGCTAGAAGTGAAAAAGGAAGCTGCTGCCGACACATTGTACAATTATTCAAAATTTGTGATGGCAAGGGTTGGATATAGGACCCGGCCATGTGATTTGAGGTTACATTTGATGAAGGTTTGAGACAAAATTCTCTGTTATTTTCTCATTAGGAACATCAGGCTATATGGAAGATGAAGGGATTATCTTAAAAACTAACGTGTTAATATTCTCATTGATGCATGCTCTCCAACCTGACATAGTTATTATAATCATTTTCAGGAGATTTCGGGTATGTCAACTTCTCTACTTAATAGAGAAGCACAACACACTGCAGCATCTCCTGAGGCAATGGGCGAGTCATCAAGCTCAGGAACAGCAAGACTAGATAAAGCGGACAGTTTTCGAGCACTATAGTTGATATTTGATAGTGGATTGGTGACCTCGTTTTTTGTCTAGGGTTGTGGCATAGTACGCGGTCGCTGCTAGTTTGAAACATGTATGCAATATCTCACAGATTGGTATAAAGTATAATACTGCTGTTATATTCATATGAAGTTTGATGTAGGATATGGTGTTGTTTGATCCAAGTAGTCTACTTCACTTAATAAGGCTTGGTTGTTATTGATGTTTGATGTAGGAATATTGTTGTTCGTCTTTTGTTCATATCAGATTACTGTTAGAATATGGAAACAATATATATCTCATTATTATTATTATTATTAGAATTACATATTATTAGCATGTAAATCATTGTACATTAACATTACCTTAATGACAGCATATCATGACAGCAAATCATAAGCCATATATGTGTCATGTACTGATGTATATATATTCTCCAAACATGAATGGAAAGGACACGCAGCAATATTCACTTACATGGTATCACGAGTCTAGTCCAAACCCTAGCCCCTGTGTTCAATTTTTTTTTTCCATTAACAATGGCCAACAAAACTGATAAACCATTCCACCCTGCTCTTGCTGTCACAAATATAAAAAACTTCATCTCCATCACTCTAGAGATGGAAAAGAGCCATTATCCTTCCTGGGCAGAGCTATTCAAAATCCATTGCCGCGCATATGAAGTCATCGACCACATTATCCCACCGCCGGTGTCGAAGCCAAACGATACCGCTGTCGAAACTTCCAAAACCGCATCCGAGAAAGAAAAAGAAAAAGAACAGCCTGTCGAGAGTGATCCCAAACTCTGGTCACGCTTGGATGCGATTGTCCTTCAATGGATTTACGGTACGATTTCTACCGATCTTTTGCACACCATCTTGAAACCGAATTCAACTGCACAGCAAGCATGGGAGCGATTGGAAACCATTTTTCAGGATAATAAGAATTCTCGGGCTGTGTACCTGGAAAACCAATTCGCCAATCTCAGCATGGATGAGTTTCCCAACATCTCGGCGTATTGCCAAGAACTCAAGATGCTTGCCGACCAACTAGCCAGCGTTGGTTCACCGGTTTCAGAACACAGACAAGTTCTTCAATTAATTGCGGGTCTAAATGAGAACTATGATGGTGTTGCTACACTCATTCAACAGAGTGATCCTTTGCCGCTTTTTTACGAAGCACGGTCCAAGTTAATACTTGAAGAAACCCGCAAAACTAAACAAGCAGCAATCGCCGCAAACGCTGCAGGCACAACCCTTCTCACCACCAACACTGATGCATCCAGTTATGGAAACAATTCCATCTCAGCAAATCGAAACAACAACGGACAGAAACGCAACCAAAACCGCAACAATAACCGAGGAAAGAATGGAGGCAACAGAGGACGAGGTCGTGGAGGCAACAACCACGGTAGAGGACCTCAATATGGTGGACAAAATCGTCTGTGGCAGCAACAACAAAAACCATATCAGTGGGCTCCTTACCCACCGTGGGAGTATTGGGGACAACAACCATGGGCTGCTCCTCCTTGTCCCTACCCCACCTCACCATGGACACGTCCACCTCCCACACGTCAGCCCGGAAATCCTAGCAATCGCTCACCACAGGCGTACAGTGCACAAGCACCAAATTATGCACCTACCGACATTGATACGGCGATGCAGAATCTGTCCCTCAATGTTCCTGATGAAAATTGGTACATGGATACCGGCGCAACCTCACACATGACATCATCTCAAGGTACTCTCTCACCTTATTTTAATATGAGCACTAATAAAAATATTGTTGTTGGCAGTGGACAGGAAATTCCAATTCATGGTTACGGACAAGCTTGCCTTTCCCCACCGCACCCACCTTTAACTCTAAACAATGTCATGCATGCCCCCAAACTCATTAAAAACTTAATCTCTGTGCGTCGTTTCACCATTGATAATAATGTTTCTATTGAATTTGACCCTTTTGGTTTTTCTGTGAAGGATATCCAGACAGGGATGCCACTAATGAGATGTAATAGCACCGGAGACTTATATCCTATCACCAAAACCACCAGACATTCTTCCACCTCTCCATCAACATTTGCAGCTATATCTTCTGTCTTATGGCATAATCGTTTGGGACACCCAGGAGCACATGTCTTAAGTTTTCTTAGAAATAATAAGTTTATTGATTGTAAACAATCTTCATGTCATTCTGTTTGTCAATCTTGCATTTTTGGGAAACATATTAAGTTACCATTTTCGCTTTCCAATTCTCGCACTACTAAACCTTTTGATATAATACATAGTGATTTGTGGACATCACCAAATTTAAGTTCAGCTGGTCATAAGTATTATCTTGTTCTTTTGGATGATTACACTAATTTTTTATGGACATTCCCTATTGGAAGAAAATCCCAAGTTTATTCCATTTTTTTGTCCTTTAGTGCTTTTATTCGAACTCAATTTGAACAAAATATTAAAAGTTTTCAGTGTGATAATGGAAAAGAATTTGATAACAAATCTTTCAAGCAATTTTGTCAACTTAATGGCACAATATTGCGTTTTTCTTGCCCACACACATCTCCCCAAAATGGAAAAGCTGAACGTAAAATAAGAACAATCAATAACTTAATCAGAACTCTTCTTACTCACTCCTCTATGCCCCCATCACTTTGGCATCATGCCCTCCAAACATCAACATACCTCTTAAATATTCTCCCATGCAAACTACTCTCAAATCATTCACCAACTTACTTTCTTTACAAACGAAATCCCTCTTACACACACTTACGAGTTTTTGGGTGTCTTTGTTATCCTCTATTTCCCTCCACCACAATAAATAAACTACAAGCTCGTTCCACCCCATGTGTTTTCCTGGGATACCCTCCACATCATCGAGGCTATAAGTGTTATGACTTGTCTAGTCGGAAAATATTAATATCTCGACATGTCATATTTGATGAGTCACAATTCCCCTTTGCCAAGCTACATACTCCCTCCAACCTAACCTACAAATTTTTAGATGAAGGCATGCATCCCCTATTGCACCACCACCTCCAAAATGAAATCCCTCAACAAGAACCGGACCCCAACATAACACAACCTTCCAACAACACTACTAGCAACACTAACCCCAACTTGGCCTCTACTCTGCCAAGTCACTTTCCTACACCGCAACCAACACCAAATGTACCTACACCAACTCAACAAATAGCCTCCTCACCTATTCCACAACAGAACCAAACCAGTTCAACCCAACCTCGCACCATAGCAACTCGTAGCATGCATGGCATTACTAAGCCTAAACGTCATTTTAATTTAGCATCATCTGTCACACCATCCCCTCTTCCATGCAACCCAAAACTTGCTTTGTCCGACCCGAATTGGAAGGCTGCCATGGCCGATGAATTTGATGCTCTTATTAAAAATAAGACGTGGGAACTAGTTCCTCGTCCTCCTGATGTTAATGTTATTCGTTCAATGTGGATTTTTCGTCATAAAAAGAAATCTGATGGTTCATTTGAGAGGCACAAAGCCCGTCTTGTTGGTGATGGCAGGTCGCAACAAGTTGGTATGGATTGTGATGAAACATTTAGCCCAGTTGTGAAACCAACCACCATTCGGACAGTCCTCACTATCGCTTTGTCAAAAGCATGGACTATCCATCAATTGGATGTGAAAAACACATTTTTACACGGCCACCTTCATGAAACCGTCTACATGCATCAGCCGATGGGTTTTAGAGATGCTGACCATCCAGATTATGTATGTTTATTGAAGAAATCTTTATATGGCCTCAAACAGGCCCCTCGCGCTTGGTATCAACGGTTTGCTGATTTTGTCTCGACTATTGGTTTTTCACATAGTAAATCTGATCACTCTCTCTTTATTTATCAACAAGGAAATGACATGGCATACATTCTTCTTTATGTTGATGACATAATTCTCACCACATCCTCCGAAGGCCTTCTTCAGTCTATTATATCACTTCTTGCATCTGAATTTGCTATGAAGGATTTGGGCCCTTTGAGCTACTTTTTGGGCATTGCAGTTACACGACATACAGGTGGATTATTTCTTTCTCAAAGAAAATATGCCGAGGAAATCATTGAACGAGCCGGCATGACCCATTGCAAGTCCACAAGCACGCCGGTGGATACTAAAGCAAAATTAAGTGTCTCATGTGGATCTCCATACAAAGATCCTACACTTTATCGCAGTTTAGCAGGTGCATTGCAATATCTTACCTTCACGAGACCAGACATATCCTATGCTGTCCAACAAGTTTGTTTACATATGCATGACCCAAAGGATGGCCATATGAATGCTCTCAAACGCATTCTACGATACATTCAGGGCACTCTTGATTATGGTCTGCATCTTTTCAAATCTTCCATCTTTGGTCTCATATCTTACACGGATGCTGATTGGGGAGGATGCCCCGATACTAGACGCTCCACATCTGGATACTGTGTTTTTCTTGGAGACAACTTAATTTCATGGTCCTCTAAGCGTCAACCCACCTTGTCTCGGTCTAGTGCAGAAGCCGAATACAGAGGAGTTGCTAATGTTGTTTCAGAGTCATGCTGGATTCGAAATCTTCTGTTAGAGCTACATTGTCCGGTCCAAAAAGCTACAGTGGTTTATTGTGATAATGTTAGTGCCATATATCTCTCGGAAAATCCCGTTCAACATCAACGCACTAAACATATTGAAATGGATATTCACTTCGTCCGCGAAAAGGTTGCACGTGGTCAAGTTCGTGTTCTCCACGTTCCGTCCCGCTATCAGATTGCTGACATCTTCACTAAAGGTCTTCCACGCATATTATTTGATGACTTTCGAGACAGTCTCAGCGTACGGAAACCTCCCGCTTCGACTGCGGGGGTGTGTTAGAATATGGAAACAATATATATCTCATTATTATTATTATTATTAGAATTACATATTATTAGCATGTAAATCATTGTACATTAACATTACCTTAATGACAGCATATCATGACAGCAAATCATAAGCCATATATGTGTCATGTACTGATGTATATATATTCTCCAAACATGAATGGAAAGGACACGCAGCAATATCATAAATATGATTAATCAATTATAAAACTTGAGACTAATTTCATTGTCATATCATAAATTTATAAATTGTTGATTTCTAAATTGTTGTTCTAAATTGATGAAACTTGTTGGTGATTTAGAACATATACTATTTAGGGGCCAGATCATTTTGGATACACAACACAGGACCAATTGGCTGCCTTTCTTTAATTTTGGCTAATTTTCCATCCACTATAAAGGATAGTTATGGATGTGCAAAAGAATACAATGAAGTATCTCAGTATTTTAATTCAAAATTGAAGGAAGCTTTAAATCAACTACGCAAGGATCTCCCTCTTGCTACAATCATATATGTAGATATTTACTCTGCTAAATACTCACTTTTTCAAAATCCAAAAAAATACGGTAAGTCAAATCAAAATCCCCTTATTTTCAAGTTTTACTACTATTTGTACGATAATGTATATATACTAGTATATGTACCTGTACAATGCACGGGGCGACTATAGCTGAAATTTTCATTATAACATGTAGGATTTGAGTTTCCACATGTGACATGTTGTGGCTATGGAGGAAAGTACAACTATGATGATCATGCTCTATGTGGACAAACCATTAACATAAATGGAACAAAAAAAGTTGTGGGTTCATGTAAAAATCCTTCTACTAGAGTGATTTGGGATGGAACGCATTACACCGAGGCAGCTAACAAAATCATCTTTGATCAAATTTCTAGTGGTGTTCTCACAGATCCTCCCATTTCTCTAAATCTAGTATGTCACAAAAAATTCACTTGAAATTAACAACTCTTGTATGATATACTATTGTGTAAATGGTTCAAAATCTCTCCACTATAGCTAATACAATTGAATTTTTTTTCTTGCATATATAAGGTATTAGTATATTTTATATAAATTATTCATTCTCTTATATTAATAGGAATTTGTTTTTTCTTAATGGTTTTCAGAGAAAAAAGGTATTGATAGTTAGTAGTAGGAGGAAAATAAAACATGATCAATTGTTTCATTCAAGTTGAGATATTCCAAATGATTAGACATTAACCGAAGTTCAATCACTTGATTATTTATTGTAATTTTTTAATTATAACATATTCATTCGATCTCATGTAAATTTAGCCCAGTTGATACGAACATTGTATTATATATGTAGAAACATTGCATTATAAATAAATATTCATTCTCTAGTGCATGTCTTCGGTGTTGTGGAATAACGGAAATAATTGGGTGTAGAATGGCATTAAGGATCTGACCAAGAAGTTAGTGGTTCGTCCCTTGCATTTTATGGGGGAATGATGTGCAATTAATGTGGTTCAACGGCGCCAAACTGAACATGTCACAACTCCTACAATAGTGCAGTCACAGTGACCCAGCTTGGGGTGGTGGAAATGCAATGTAGACACAAGTTTTTATGGTGATTCAGGCCACTTGTGTTGGGGGTTGGTGTATCTGAAATTCTCATGGTCATTTTATAACAGTGGGCAGCAACTGGATCTGGAGAAGCTTGCAACCATTGACGGCGAGGGTATGACGTTATTAGAGACTTTGTGGAGATGTTACTAGAGGATGGTCCAATGTTGTATCTGAAAGCGACTCTAAAATCATCGTGGATGCCATATACAATCAAACCAAAGTGGAGTTTCTGAATTTAGTTCTCTCGTTTCTTCTAATAAATTGTTGAATTTACCTTCGAGTTTTGGGATAAAGTTCATTAAGCGGCAAATGAACATGATGGCTCATACATTAGTTAGGGATGTCATTTCTTGATCTAGTAATACTTTATTTGATTTTATTTCTCATTGTATTGATAACATTGTTATTAATGAAATGAGTTGAATATATTTCCGTAAAAAAAATAGTATTCATCTTTGTGTAACTTTGTGTTATTAAATTCAATAAAGATTTTTTTTTACAAAAAATTCAATAAAGATTTATGTTTTTTTTCTTGGCAAAGTTACATTATGAGTCTAATATGTTTTTTTTCTTGGCAAAGATTTAAATTATGTAAATAAGTATTCTTCGTAAGAATTTTTTTCTATCATTAAAAAAATTACAATAACTAATTATTAATTTAAAGTTTTATTTTTAACCAAATACATCAAGTTTTTTACAGCCACATGGATTGAACCCACAACCTTGGCCAGGAGCACCATCCCACCAAATTGGCCATCAATTATATTCGTCAAAGTTACGGGCAAACATATATATATATATATATATATGGGCACTATAGTAATTTTCTATTTTCTGGGGTGGGCCATGGCCCAGCCAGACCACCCCTAACTCCGCTACTGCATTTAAGTCTTTTATCTTCCAAAACATGCACAAATTTATCATTTTTCCTTTTTTTTTTAAAAAAAAATTCCTGACTTGTCCATGATTCGGCGGTAATGTCACAATTATTTTTCTACATAATTATTTAAATGAAACTCTGAATTTTTTAAAATAAAAAAACAAAAACCTAACAATTTTCATCTTCTTCCCTCTTCATCTTTAACCCAAACAATTTATGCATATCATTATATCAACCTTGAATCTCCGGTAAAGAGAAGACTCATACAGTCCTAAGGCTAATACCAATGCAAACAAAAGAATGCATTGTGAAAGAATCTCTATCAAATCTATTCAATTTTTGTGAAGAATGCATTGGGAAAGAATAAGGTTGTTGTTGTTGCAGTCTATTTTCCCACAATGTAGTTAGTGTGCGTTTTGTTGTGTTATTTGCCAGTTTGATTTGAAGAGGTTGTAGAAACAATATGGTGTTTGTGTTTCCAACCTTAATTTGTCTTTTTTTAATAATGTTTTTCTTTTGGGATTAAGAGAAAGGAGAAGCTGAAAAGGAGATATTTTGTTACATATATTCTGCGGATTTACCTGCAAAAGTTTCATGAGGTTTTAGATGTGAAAAATGTTGTATTGATTTTCCTGCGAATTTATCTGCAGAATGTCTAAATTTTCTGAGGATTTATTTGTGGGAATGTCAACTTTTCTGCATCTTTTGTTGCAGGATTACCTGCGAAACAATTTCCTACGAATTTGAAAAGATCCTTAAGAAATAATTACCCACAAAATATTACCTGGCACCCAAATCCGTAGAAAAATCCTCATATTATTATTATTATTATTATATATATATATATATAGAAGGTGAACAAATTTTAGATAATTAAAAAAATAAAACAAAAAAAAATTATCAGCGAATATGAGTGAATTTTCGCTCAAATTATTGTTATTATTATTATTATTATTATCAGCAAATAGAGCTGGTGAGCCAGCATTGTGTTTGATTTCTATGTCATCTTTATTTTTAGGTTCCAGCCCTCTCTTTTACCAAAAAAATTATTTTTTAATAAAAAGTGATTTTATCAAGGGAAACAAATTCAAAATACAATTTTTGTTTTTTATTTTTATAAAATTATTTAACTTAAAAATTATTTATTATTTATTTGTTAAGTAGTCTAATAGTTAAAAATTCACCTATTAAGATGAATAAATATAATATTTCGGTTCGTATTTCAACCCTACATATAAAATATAATATTTATTTTAAGAAATGAAAAACATCTCAACCACCATATTATGTTAAACTAGTTCTGTATCAGTTAAACACGGAAAAATATAATTGTAAAATTTAACTAAATAAAAATTTAATTTGTATAAAGTTTAAGGTTATTTGTAAAAAAAATAAACATCTCACAATATTGATATTGATTTATATTTTTTATTATATAAGTTACATAAATTAAATTTAAAACAAAATAATTTTATTTAAATTTAAATTATTAATATTTGAGTTGTTTCATTAAAAATGTAATGTTTTTCTCTCTTGCATTTGTTGCTTTAGCCGCCTCTCATGTTGTCGTCTTATGTAAGGCATCACACCACATTATTAACATACTAGGACTAATATTTAATGGGTCTTAGGGCTAGGGGTGGGCATTATACCGAACTGAACCAAACTGTTTTCAAAATTCATAATTACCAAAACCAAACTGAATTGTTTGTCTTTTAAACCGAACTGAACCAAACTGTTAAAATGGTTTGGTTTTATGGTTCTGAACCAAACTATAATTAACTTTTGACTAAAAAAAAACTGAATCATTAAGATAATCGAACCGAACCAAACTGATAATCATGAACCGAACCAAACTGTTTCATTTTAGTTTTAAAACTGTTAGTTATGGTTCTGTTTTTTTGGTTTGGTTCGGTTTAATTTTGCAGTTCGGTTCAGTTTTTGGTTTTTTTTACGCACCCCTACTTAGGTCACATGTTAAGATATCACAATATAGAAACTCAATATTTACCAATCGTTAGTTGGTTCAGTGGTGATTGGCGCTGAACTTGGTAGGGAAGACCACGGTTCGATCCCCCGCAACTGTGATCGGAAGGGGCTGGAACCATTTGATGCCAGAACTGTCCCCCGAACCAGATTAAACTGGTAGCGAAAGCAAAAAGAAAAAAAGAAACTCAACATTTAATGATACAAGAAATTTAATGTTTCAAAATTTAAATGACAAATTAACATTTAATAATTTCTATTTTTAACATGTGGCTCAAGGACATGTATTAACATTCTCCATATTTAATTTAATCAAAATAGGGGACCAAAATACATTTATGTCACACTTTTTCCTATTCACGGCTCATTTTCCTTTTAATTTCCTTCTTTAAGAAAGTAAACCAATTTATCTAGTGGTTGAAAATTTCATCTTAAAGTGAATAAATGAAAAATGATCGGAATTCGAACTCTGATCCCCTACCTATATATATAATGCAATGTCCTGCTAACTTATATCCCATTTTCTTTTTTTCTTCGTTAGAACAATATTTATAGGTTAAGAAACACTAATATATTTTTTTAACAAAAATAGTATAAATTGCATTCAATAAAGATTAGAAATACATCATCATCATCATCATCATCATCATTAACTAATGATCAACTAGCAACTAATAATCATTCTCCTTGTTTCCAAAACTAGTAAAAAATAAACCATTAAAATTAGTTGTTAAGTTTCTTGCGTAGAAGTTTAGCGCGTAGTTCAGCAGCGTCAACATCCTTAACATTTTCAGGCTTATAGTAACCGGTAACAGGATCTGGTACCCAAGAAACTCTTATAAGTAGAAACAACCTCTTCCCCTGTCTTTGTGGGTCCCATCTTGTTACCAATAGACACCCCTCCTCCCCTTGTTGCACTTTCTGTTGCAGCAGCGTAAACACGTCTCAAAGAAGAAAAATAATACAATTTTAAAATCGTACAAGTAAGTCAAGATAGCCCCTATCTCACCAAACAATTAGAAAAAGCACACCTTTTGAATTTATATATGTTCGAACAAGTTACTCATATCATGCATGGTGCGCAAGTCTCGAATAACATTATAACGAATACGAATATAACATTATAATGAATACGAATTTTACAAAATCGACCGTTGGATTGAAAGATTATATCATATAGATCATCCATAAATTTTTTTAGAAAAATTGAAAATCTTATGATATATTATTGAGACCATCAAAATTAACGGTATTTAATAAAAACTCACAAACCAATAATTTTGATGAGTCTCAATAACATATAAAATTATTTTCAATTTTTCTAAAAATTTCTATGAATGATCTATTTGATATAATCTTTCAATCCAACGACCGATTTTATAAATTTCGTATTCGTTATCATATTATTCGAGACTTGTGTATCATGCACAACATGAGAAGCTTATCCATGATTTGACCTCTAATAATGATCATAATCCGCTATAAATAGAAGTTTTTGATAAGCATATTATAACCATATATATCTACGTGCTTCATCATGAAATTCATGGCACTAATTGAATTTTTTATTGCTCTTATTTTATGTACTACTTCCACAATTTCTGCCACGGTGGATTGCGATTTTCCTGCCATTTTCAGCTTTGGTGCTTCCAACGCTGATACCGGTGGGTTGGCTGCTGCCTTTCAAGCACCGCCATTGCCATATGGAGAAACTTTTTTCAATAGATCAACCGGAAGATACTCTGATGGCAGAATCATTCTTGATTTCATAGGTAATATAATTTTAAAAGATATTCGCCACCGTCCCAATTTTGACGGGAAACATCTGATTCGAGTCTGTGATTTTCTCAATTTTAAAAGATGGAGGTGGGTGGATAATGGGATATCCATCCTGAATTTGTCCCACTTATACAAATTCTAAAATCATATTTATATTTTAAGTTGAATATGAGACAATTTGTTTTCTCTATTTAGAGAACCAAGAAGAAAATATGTTTTTGGGTACATTTCGTTTTTATGGATTTAGTCGCTCAATGCAATTTTATTTTTGGATTTTGTCCCTTTAAATGGATGACCGTGCATTATCTTTGACACACCATCCTCACTTTGCCACGTCACAAGCTGCCACGTCAGTCTCCGTTTGTCGCATATGCATTTTTTTAACAAACTTTGATGTTAGAGATCAAAATCATAAAGATTTGCACATTTAAGAATTTTTTTAAAACAAAAAAAGTTAAGGGACAAAAACCAAAAAACCAAAAACTCGTGAACTTACGTGAACGAATTATTTATTTAAGCCTTTTCCTTTTAAACAAGTCTAATGTGGTTGGCAACCTTTGTAATAAAAGCTTTCAAGTGGTTGGCAACCGTTGTAATATAAGCTTTCAACAGAAAACTATAAATTTTGATGGGGCCAAAATTGATGGCCGCTTCTATTATCCACAAGTTCATCAAGTGGTGCACGGTGCACCACTTATCAATAATCGGATAACGAATACGAATTTTACAAAATTTGTCATTGGATAGAAAACTTATATCGTAAAGATCATCTATATAAATTTTTAAAAAAATGGAAAATTATTTGATATGTTATTGAGACTCATCAAAATTAACGGTTTATGAATTTTATTACAAAATATTGAAAATCATTTGATGTGTTATTGAGACCTATCAAAATTAACGGTATGTAATAAAATTCATAAACCGTTAATTTTGATGAGTCTCAATAACATATCAAATGATTTTCAATTTTTTTTTAAAAATTTATATGAATAATCTATACGATATAAACTTTCTATCAAACGATGAATTTTATAAAATTTGTATTCGTTTATACTGGTGCACCGTGCACTGGTGCACCGTGCACCACTTGTCTTACTAGCTCTTTCATTTTAGCCAAAGCCAAAATTGAGAGGCAACACTTAAGAACTAGGCTTTGTCTAACATGAAAGACCTCATTAGGTCTTTCATGGTGCACTAGTTGCAAAAAACATCGTAACGAAAACGAATTTTATAAAATCGACCGTTGGATTGAAAGTTTATATCATATAGATCATCCATGATTTTTTAAAAAAAATTGAAAATCATTTGATATGTTATTGAGACGCATCAAGATTAACGGTGTTTAATAAAAATCCATAAACCGTCAATTTTGATGAGTCCCAATAACATATCAAATGATTTTTAATTTTTTCAAAAACAAATTATGAATGATCTATATTATACCAACTTTCAATCTAACGGTCAATTTTGTAAAATTCGTTTTCGTGATGATATTTTTTGCAACTAGTGCACCATGAAAGACCTAATGAGGTCTTTCATGTTAGACTTGGCCTAAGAACTATAGCTTTCCCACAAAGAACTAAACACCCAACACGGCAACACTTAAGTCAAGTGTTGCCAAAATTCTCCATCCTCTCCATTCTTCCGCTGCACCTCCACCCTTGTTTGCATAATACATACGAATTGCAAACGACACTATTAATTAATGAAAAAGAGAGAATATATACATTGACCTATGTGTACGTCTCTCTCATTTTTTCATATTAGAACTCCAACCTTTTTTTATTCAATGATCTAGATTTTACTCCTTCTCGCAATGTTAATGGAGAGAATCCATTGACGGATATTATATTATTGAAGGATTATTGCTACAATTAGAATTTTTGTATCTCTTTGTATATAAGTATAAATTAAATATATCAATCTTTGTTAACTGTATTTTATCTTATATTTATGACCGAATGAGATATTTATAAAAGAATTTTATTCTAATTTAAATTCATAATTTCAGCACAAAACTTTGGACTTCCCTATCTCAGTGCATATCTTAATTCTCTCGGGTCCAACTTCACAAATGGTGCAAACTTTGCAACATTTGGGTCAACAATTAGAATCCCTACTAGTATTATACCTCAAGGTAGACTCAGTCCATTTTCCTTTCGAATTCAATATATTCAATTCAGAGATTTCATACCCAAAACAAAATTCACCAGGGATCAAGGTAAATTAATACATTTTTTTTAATGTATTTTTTGTTTTCAATAATATATTTTGGTAATTTGGAGTTTAATTAAAATGCAATTTTGGAATTATTATATTTTTTATTTTATTTTTTTTATAGTAGGAGGTATATTTGCAACATTGGTTCCTAAAGAAGATTATTTTTCTAAAGCCTTATACACATTTGATATTGGTCAAAACGATCTTACGGCTGGCTTCTTTAGTAATGCGACTATACAACAAGTCAATTCTACTATACCCGATATAATAAACAGTTTCATAGATAATATCAAGGTAGGTGGACACCCTTTTTTCATAAATTAGCTACAAATAAATAATCATAAGATTAATTTGATTGTCTTATCATAAATTTCTTAATTGTTGATTTATAATTTCTTTTTCTAAATTGATGGATTTTTTTTTTTGTTGATCTAGAACATATACAATTTAGGGGCTGTATCGTTTTGGATACATAATACAGGACCAATTGGATGTCTTCCATTAATTTTGGCTAATTTTCCATCCTCCATAAAGGATAGTTATGGTTGCGCAACACAATATAATGAAGTATCTCAATATTTTAATTTAAAGTTGAAGGAAGCTTTAACTCAACTTCGTAATGACCTTCCTCTTGCTGCAATCACATATGTAGATATTTACTCTCCTAAATACTCTCTTTTTCAAAATCCAGAAAAATACGGTGAGCCAAATTTAGATATATAAAGTTGTGTATGTTTGTATTAGAGTTGTGGACAATATTATATTATATATGTTATTAATGTGAATGCTTGATTAACATTTAGGGTTTGAGCTTCCACTTGTGGCATGTTGTGGCTATGGAGGAGAGTACAATTATAACATTCGTGTTGGATGTGGAGAAACCATAAATATAAATGGCACACAAAGTGTTGTGAGTTCGTGTAAAAATCCATCTACGAGAGTGATATGGGATGGGATTCATTATACTGAGGCAGCTAACAAGTTTGTCTTTGATCAAATCTCTACTGGATGTTTTACGGATCCTCCCATTTCCTTAAATATGGCATGTAAAAGAAAGTTCACTTGAAGTTAATGAGCTTTGTATTTCAAGAATAAGACCTGTCAGATAACCGATTATCCCAAAAGCTTAAGCTGTTAGGATATGGCCACTTAATGATTTTATATTATTTCTAACACGTCCCCTCACGCAACAGCCCACTTGGGCTTGAAACGTGGATAATGCATAGGTCCACCTACCATATGCTTAAATTCCACTTTTTAATTAGAAAGTGAGGGGAGCGGGGATCGAACTCTAGACCACTTAGTCATAGAGGCTCTGATACCATGTCAGATAACCGATTATCCCAAAACCTTAAGGTGTTAGGATAAAGTCATATCAATGGTTTTATATTATTTCTAACAAGACCAACCCTTATATTAATCAATATAAAAATAAATTAACATATTTAATATATGATAATAATTGAAAATATGGGAAATTACATATGAATGCTAATAATTGAATAATTTTTTATATATAAAAAATATGGTTTTTGCATGGTATCAGAGTTCCCATGGTTATTGCGTCAACACAGTAACGATTATAAACTGTTTGATAGAAAACGAATGGATGAGATGAAAATTGTGATAATTTGTCAAATCAACAATGCATGAATTAGAATCGTTTGATCATAATCAAGAGTTAAGATATCCTACTGCGTGTAACTGCCACCTTTTTGTGCTTAGCACTAGCTAATTGCCTCATTTTAATTACAACCGATCTTCAAAATGATAATCATACTTTCAAAAAGTTAACCATAAAATATTGCATTGGTAAGCGAGAAAAAGTGTTTAAAAAATCTCTCTAAATCTTAAAAAATCTCTCTAACGATATGTTTTCAAGGTGTATATTGGTGGAAAAAAAAATCGAAAATCAATTTAAAGGTGTATATTCAAATGGGTTATGATCATCGTCCGTGCAGTTTCAATTGCAGGAAGTCCAGTGACCATCACAACCATTCAATCCATCTTTTCCTCTCTCTCCTGCTTAAACCAAATGTTGTGATTTATTTGAATATTAACTTTGCAGGAGACAATTTGCTCCCCCATTTAATAATATGTATTTTAATATGTATATATTTGTCTCGCTTGCATAATGCAGATTTTCGTGTCTATTGACCCAATCATCATTTTGGTCGGATTGTTTAGGCCCATACTTACAAAGAGTTATATTATTTAAGGTTCTTCAACATGCTTTGAAAATTTTAGGACTTTAAAGCATATCGAAGGACATAAAGAGAACTCGTCATAACATTTTATTTTATTTTTACTAAAAGCGCTATAGTATAGCATTATACATTTATAATGAACGTTAATATATACCTAATCATTAACAAAAATAATTTTATAAAATTGTAATACTCTTTTATTTATTGTTTTTTTTAATTTGTGTAAAAATTAAATTTATTTTAAAATAGACAAGCATTAGTCACGAATGTACTTCTTACATATACTAATAGTTTGTAAGGAAGAAAGAAAGTAAATGTTTAATGGCAACCTTAATGGTTGAAACTTGAACCTCTAACAACTTTGGGTTGCAATATTAGACAATCCCTTGTATCAAATAATTGTACTCTCCTCCATCTAGATCTCACAAGAACAAAAATACTCCTATGTGAAGTTAGGTATTTATATCATTTGTTAGAGGTAATCAAATTAACCAAAAGGATTATTGTTCCTGTAAATTTCTATATCCTTTAACTATTATTATTATAATTAATTAACTTGCACTTTATTCAACCAACGATTATAACTTGCCCTATTCATTATAATGCATCGCTTGCTTTAAAAGAGCTAGATCCTTACACTTGAAAAAACACCAATCAAGAAAAATTATATGAAGGTAAAGTTGGTGTGATCAATTATTACCTTAATAAATGAGCAAAGAAGAGGTGGTTCAAACAGTTGCATGGCCAACAGATGTAGTAGTAGTACTTTTATTTATTTTTTTGGGTTCAGAGATGTAGTACTATTATATTTTCTTATAAAGTGCTACTTTTATTTGGTAAAAAGAAATAAATCTATAGATATAAAATAGTGGGAAAAAAATGAAACTTGGCATTAGAAAAAAAAATAGTGGAAAAAAATAGAAAAAAAAATATGGGCAACTAATTAACTTTAATATCATATGCAATGTTTTTTAATACCATATGCAATTTTTTTAGTTTAATGGAAAAGCACTTGATATCATTCAATATTAATAACACCTGATTTTTTTTTTAAGGATTAACACATGATTTTATTACAAGCTTAATTTGTAATTGCAATGCCATTTAAATAATGGTCAAAATGTTTAATTCTTATTGAACTTGTAAATTCAAATATATTTTCCCTCTTAATATGTTAACAATTATAGCAATAAATATATGTAAAACTAACACAAATTCAAATTCAAACAAAGTAATTATTATTCTAACAACTATAATTAATATTTATGATTTTTGTTGGAGTTTCTTATTAGTTATTACTATAACAGACCCGATGAAGTACAATCAGCAAAAGATGCAAGATTTTTTTCTATTAGTATATAATAGTACCGTTTAATTTCTATAAATATATTAAAGTGCATGAATCCATGATAGACCCCACCTTGTCCTCGAAGATATAGCTCAGTAGTTAAATGTTGGGACGTTGAAGGAGTTTAAGAAGAGATATAGGGTTCATCTATAATCTATAATATGTAAAAAGCCAGACATATTTGTCTTTCTCTCTCCTCTCCTCATTCAACCTCATTCCTCACATTTAATTCCTCACAATAATTTCTTACCTCCTTTATCTCTCCAATTCCTCACGTTTATCTCTCCAATTCCTCACGTTTTTTTTATTGATGCAACAATATACACATTACGTTTATCTCTCCAATTATCTTGCCAATTAAATGATACAGCTATTAAATAATTGATGCAACAATATACACATTACGTTTTTTTTATTGATGCAACAATATACACATTACCTTTATCTCAACAATTATCTTGACAATTAAAGGATCGCATCAATTTACTATTATTAACTTTAGTAGAAGCTACTTATTTTTAGTTTTTATTCATGCACTGCATGACGTGATTATTTAAAAATAAAAAATATTTGACACATGACACCAACATCTAAAAAATATTATTAATATTATTGGCAAATTCCGTTTATGCACATTAATATTTTATGGTATTAGTATTACTATTATTAATCTCTCCAATTCCGTTTATGGTATTAGTATTACTATTATTAATATTATTGGCAAATTCCGTTTATGCACATTAATATTTTATAATACCCTTTTCAGTATAATTAAGTCACCCAAATTCTCTCTTTTAGTTTCTGATTTTTGATAAAAAAAACACATAGAATGATATTAATGCATATAAATTGTGACTTAATGAATTCTGATTCGATCATAATCATATAATAAAACATATCAATCTCATTCATTACACTTAATTATCTAAGGATATTGTTAGTAAATAACCTCTTCAAGAATTGTATATATGGTAAACAAATAAAATTAAAAAAACACGTACAGAGAGAATTATCCTCACGTTACCTTAAAAAGCTATTAAAAAATATCTGATGCAATTACTCCAAAAGCTATTATCATGATAAAGCTATTAAATGCCCCAGCTATTATCAATCTCTCCAATTCCTCACGTTTGTACAATTAACGGAATTAAAGAAAAGAAATTAATGAATTTTGTAATAATTAAAAATGTCAAATTGACTTTAGTATAGAAATTAAAATGTGATGAATAGAAATTACCAATTAATTGAATTACAAATAATTTGTAACCGTAAATTACTAAAATGTGATTAATAGAAATTACTATTATTAATCATCTTTTATAATAAATTTTGAAATTATTATTATTGTTATTATTATTTTATTGGAAGGAATTATTATTATTTTTTATATTCTACTATTTTTATTATTATTTTATATTTTATAATGAAATGGAATACATATGTCTTTCATTAATAATGAATTAATAGTAAATTAATGTGTGTAAAAGTCAAATAATTGTTATCCTTAAAAAAAATCGTTATTTTTTAAAATTAGAAAAGTAATCAATATATTTGTTTTTAATGAGTTTAATTGCACATGCCCATTTTTTCTCTATAAATATGATCTTTGTGTGAGCATTTCATCTCATTCATTTTCTAACTCTTTTCTCTTTCTAACTCATATTTGTTGTGTTTACTTTTATTTTCTTCTTTCTTTAATTTTTTTTAATCTTTTGATGATTTTTTCTTCATCTATTTTTTCAGGAATATCAAGAACATCATGGGATGAGTCACAAATTTTAAAACAATAATTGCATACTGTTAATCTAGATTTTTGGTAGAAAAATATTTCTTATGTAGATGTTAGTGGAAAAAGTGGTTATGAGAAGATGAAAAATCAAGTTTTTTGATTGATAATATATTGTTTACTGCACTCTAAACTAACTATTTTGTTGTTAAATATTAATTAATAAAATAATTTATGTATTATCTATTTTTCTTTTTTAAAAAAGTATTTTTACCGTGCTTGACACGGGTCTGGATACTAATATGAATAAAGTCAAGGTTATTTCTCTTTCTCTCTTCCAAATACTCTTCTCTTAGACATTCTCAATTCTCATGCATTTGACATTTAATGCTATTATTACAAATTAATTTTTTTTACAATATTAATTTGATATAGATGTTTGTTTTCTGTCATGCATTTGATATAATAATTTACAATATTTGTTTTCTGTCATGCATTTGATATAGTAATTTATAGATTATAGATGCAATCACTCTTTTAGCAATATTATTATATTTGTCAACTACAATTAAATCATTTCTTTAATCTTCTCTCATATCACCAATACGTAACAGTTAGTCAACTAAAAAAAATGAAATTGTTTGTAAAAAAAATAATAATTTGTTTATAAACATTTATATAAATCAACGAAATTATTTTATGTATATGGAGAAATAAAAATTATATAGCATTATTGCATTAGTAAAACTTTTATTTGTACGCTTATTTTTTATTTTTGCACTTACCAAAAAATAAAGGAATATTTTTCTTTTGCAATATTAATGCAATGTTAAAATCATGTACAATATTTCACCAAAAAAAAACCATGTATCTTTTTTTTTCGGTCAAGAAAAACCATGTATATTATATTATAAAAGAAATAAAAGCAATAAAAAAAGGGATAAAAGGAATATGTCAAATTCATTATGAATGAGGTAATTAGCCTTTATTAGTTTATTAGCTTTAGCATTTTCCCTTTACCATTTATATTTGATGATCCACAAATCACGATCAATTAAACATTGAATAGTTAATGTTTTTTTATTGTGTTGTTTCCATCATAAATTTTGCTATAAATATAGCTTCTAATTGTAAACATTTGTCACAAAATATTTATCTTACTTTATCGAATTTCATTTTTTCTTCATGCTTATTGATATCTACAATGTAATTTATAACCAAAAAACATGCAACGGAAGATCTATCATAGGGTAATTGAAAATAGTTTAGTGTGAATTAAACTATTATATGCATTAGACAGTAAGATCTAATATACTTTTATTTTTGTTTCAGCTACATGATCCTGAGTTACTCTATTTTTTTCTTCACCTCTTTTGTGCGAATGTATGAGCATTTTCTTCTGCATATATTTCATGGCTTATTTGTACTAATTTTTATACATATTTTTATGACAATCGAATACTATATGGACCTTTTTTTTACGGTTATATGGACTTATTTATGAATATTATCTAAAATACTAAAATTGTTTTTATTGTATATTGAAGATACAGAATCCGGTAAAAAGATGAGATGTTATACCATACATATCAAAATTGATATGAGGTTGAAAAATATTTTTATTTTATTTTGGTACTTCTACGTATTAATTTGATTATATCACTTAAAATAGTACTATCTATTAATATATTATTTGAGACCTATTTTTCAAGGTCTGATGTACACATGGTATCATGAAAACGATTCTCTTCTCATGTGATTTTGACAATTAATTCTCATATTAAAATTATTTTTCATATTAAAGTAGATCAAAGGATTCTATATTTGTTAAATCATCATGCCTTGGCAATGGTAAATTAGTCAACAATTTGAAATCATTTAAGGCAACAAATCAAAGAATTTAACGTGAAAACATAAATTTGTGCCAAACTCAAATTAAGTTTTTATGACAATTGCCAATTTTACGTATTTTGAAATTGAAAGACAAACATTGTACTAAAACATATATTTCTACTTATGCATTAATACGAATTTTTTTATTTATAATTTATACTTCTTCCTTTTTTACAACTTTTATAATTTATACTTATATCTATATTTTTACACATATATTAATATGAAGACCTATTTATTTTATAATTTTTACGAGATCTATATTTTTAGTCATATATTAATAGGGAGAATACTTTTTTAAGTTCAACGGTAGCCTATATTTCTGCTTAAATATTGATACATGAATTAATTTTTTTTGTTATTTATATTGTAGTCTATATTTCTTTTTCTATTTATATACTGATACACAGACTTTTTTTTAATTCATGTCAATCTCAAGTAAATATATGTTTTTTCGGTTTAAAGTAAAATATGTTAAAATATATTATTTATAATTCAATAAATCTACAAATTCATTTTTACCCGTGCTTGGCATTATCAGAAATAATAAACTTTTGTAGAAATAAGTTAGCATTAAAAAAGCATTTTATATGAATGCGTTAATAATTGTATACGATCACAATTAACATTAAAATAATTAAGATATGGTATCACTTATGAAAATTATGCAGTACTTTAAAATACAATGGTTGTCTATGCGTCGTATCCATCTACATTATCTACATTATATATAAAAATAAATTGTTGACTCTATTCATAATTTGTGGTCATAATTAAGGCAACGGTTTTATTGTACAGGTAGTCATGCTATTCTATTTTAATGTCACTATCTTATAATAACGACGCACTTTTATTTTTCTCTTCTTTCATTTTACAGAAATCTGGTATCTTCAAGGATTACTCATCCATATGAGGCTCATCGGTAGAAAGAGAAAAAAAAATTATATTCAAATTCATTGAACAAGACTATGTATTTTTTTTTTTTGCTTGAAAACTTACTTTGTATTTCTAAATATGATACTCCATGGTGTATCGAGTGGTGGGAGGAATAAAATAAGAATCCTATCTATTTTCTTGGTTCTTTATATTTTTCTTTGTGTTCTTATTTTTTATTTTTATCCTCATATATTATTTTTCATGCAAGATATCTTTTCAAATAATGCTTATATAGTTTTAGGTGAAAAATATATTTTCTATCGGTAATTACTCCCAAATTTTTTCATTTTTTATTATCTTTTATTATGAATTATGAATTTGTCAGTGTGATGTTTTATATTGGATTTAATCATTTATTATATTTTATTTGCATATGTATAGAGAGGCTAAGAAATGAATGAATTAAGACCAAGATGATTGCGATTGAACTTGACGGATAATGATATTCTTTTCTTATAGTGGACAAAATTGATTTTATTTGATTAGGTTAAGATTATTTTTTGTATTAATTTTTTATTTATTTAGAGAAGACCAATAACAAAGAGAAGAAGGAGAATATAATTTTCCTACTTTTTATTTATTTATTTGTTATAATTTTTTATCGTGGTTATATAATTTTATTTTAAAACTTTTATACGGGATTTTATACTTTTATTCGTATATTCTTCATACATGGACCTATCTTTTTGTATTTTTTATGGGGACTGTGTTCTTCTTATTTTTTTATTTTTTTTGTTATTTACGTATGACCTATTTTTGTTGTTGATGTATATGACTATATATTTATATTCTTATATTAATTAATACGGGAACCTATTTTTATTTATGTGAGACTTTTGCACATGTATTATTTAGGGGATATACTTATTTGACGGTCGAACTCTGAATTATCAAAGAATTCTTCCCCTGTGAACAAGATGGTTAATATCTAAAAAATATATTAATATAGGGATTGTATGTTTGTTCATATATTAACACCGAGACATGTTTTTTATTTATAATTTATACGATGTTTTATATTTATTATATTCGGAGGATATTGATGTGAAAATTAACTAATATAAAATATATTTCGACAATTTCTTTAGGGTATTTTTGTTTGATATTTATTTTACTATCAAATTTAACTTTTTTTGTTTGTTTGGGGTTTTTTTTTAAGTTTACACACGAGTCTATATTTTTACATTGTGATTTACATGGGAACTACATTTATATTTATATATTAATATATTAATATGGTATCATATGTTTTTTTTTTGTTAACTAATACGGGATCCTGATATTTTTTATGTTATATTTTTCATTCTTTTTATTTGAGAATTATAAAAAAAATTAATATTAAAATTTTATTTTTTGTAGTCTCATTTTACCCGTGCTTGGCACGGGTCCGGATACTAGTTATATTAACGAGCAGTTTTAATATACTTTTTAAGTACTTTAAATAATAAATTTTTCTTAAATTTTTATGAAAATGTGAGAAGTCAACGTATTAAGAATTGAAATATTTTACTTTTTGAATAAATAATGTGTTTAAGTGGAATGCTTACTTAAAAGAGTACTCATAATTAGCAAGACAATAGGCCCTAATTTTTCTTTCTTTCTTTGAGTTTCTTCTTCTTCCTTCACGGGTAAGTGATGATTTTAGGTCATCTACATTTTTTTCTTTCTCTCTTTTAATTTAAATAAGTGATTTCACATATATTGTGTTTTTAGTTTCTTTCTTTTGTTGTGGTGTCATCGTTTGATTGCGGCGTTTTGTTGGTCGTCGTCTTTGGTACGACATTGTTTGATTTTTTGTCTTGTTGCGGTGTTCTCTAGTTCATATTGAAATATCAACGTCAATCAATTGCAGATTCAATTAATTATTTATGCGCCAATGTTGCAGATCTGGAAGCATAGACATTCTGACCACTTTGATTTTATCATATTATTTGTAGGCATTTTGCCGTTATATGTTATTAACTTGGATGTTGTAAGTTTGTTCGCAGATTCATCCCTTTTATTTTTAGCGATGTTAAATTTGTATTTGCATCTAATGTACTCTATCAATTATTGGAATGATTGAATATCTTTATTTTCTTGTAATAAAAAAGCAAGATAAAAGCCACTAATTTTGATCTAGTACTGAGAGATTTAAGTAGTATGTTATAGGTCAAAGGTTCAATTCTCACTCATGGTAAACCAAACAAAAATACACCGTACTCGGTCAAACCAAAAAAGGGTAATCATTGAATTCAAATAATCGGCTATAAATTCAGGTTTTTGTTAAGCATATTATGATCATATTCATTCCTATATGCTTCATCATGAAAATTTTCATGTCTCAAATTGAGTTTCTTAGACACATACCACTTGTGTCTTTGACTGTGCTTATTTTATGTACAACTACTACTGTTCCAATATTTGCTACAAAGGGTTGTGATTTTCCAGCCATTTTCAACTTTGGTGCTTCAAATGCTGATACTGGTGGATTGGCTGCTGCCTTCCAAGCACTGCCGTTGCCATATGGAGAGACTTATTTTCATAGATCAACTGGAAGGTTCTCTGATGGCAGAATCATTCTTGATTTCATAGGTAATATCCAAAGTTTATTTTCTCTATTTCATTTTATAGTAACATATCTATTGCTTTATTTTGTTGATCACTTTTGAAAATGGTCTAAAACAAAGATTTTAATTATATCACACTTTTGATAAAGAACTATGGTCACACTACGATGAGTTTGGATCCTTACAACAGTTGCATATTCAGTACCGGTGGAAGCCGTTAGAATTCGAACTAGTGAGAGAAATCGTACGGAATTGGATTTTATGCAAATTCTGTTGTAACTGCGTAACATAGTTATAGCTTTCAGCCATCTGATTTGATTAGCGTATGAAACTGTGTGGAATCTTTACTATAGACAATCATAATCTTATAAATTTATAATCTCACGCACAATATATCATATTTGTCATAGAAGTTTAAGTTGCACCGTAGAAATGTTTAAAAAAAAAATACATTCTAGTAGCTCTGAACTTCTAAATGAAAAACATATTTATTTTCAAAGCTTTTACTTTGGGATAGAGCCGAAATTGAAATTAAATTGTTCACAATTATTATTAATGCAATAATTTTGACTACTTCATCTAAAAATGTATATGTTTGTTTTTCTACTTCTTCCGTCGTCTCATAAAAATGTTATATTTTCAACATTTCTATCTTAAAATAATTGTCACTATAAAATATTAATGAAATATTAATTATTAGGCTTTAATGCACTTTTGACCCCCTATTTTGAAAAATATGAACTTTTGATCTCCCTATTTTAAAAGCTAACTTTTTGACTCTCTATTTTGAAAAATCTGAAGTTTTGATCCCCCTAATTTAAAAGCCAACTTTTTGATCCTCCTATTTTGAAAAACCTGAAGTTTTGATCCCCATTTTAGATTTTTCTGAATTTTAGTCCCCGAACTCAATTTGGTCAAATTTTTGCTGATGTGTCAAACTCATTATTGACGTGACAGTGTCCATGATGACAAAGTATTAAACAATAAATTAATTAATTAATAATAATTTAAAAAAATAGTAAAATTAACTAAAAAAAAGTAACGAGTGTGATTATTTGTGTTTTTGATTTCTTAGGGTGTCATGATTTGGAATCAACGTTTGTTTTTCTGACTTTTTTGAGTAATTTACTGATTTTTAGCTATATAATAATGTAAAGAGCTTTATTTTAATTATTATTATATAATGTAAAGAGGTTTATTATTTTTTTTAATTATCATTAATTATTTTATTATTTTAACATTTTTAAAATATTTGATTTAAAAAAAATTAATGACATGAAAATGTTTTATCAACATGAAAAATGTCATGACATTAATGAGTTTGACACATCAGCAAAAATCTTACCAAATTGAGTTGGGGGACTAAAATTCAAAAAAAAATAAAATAGGGGATTAAAACTCAGGTTTTTCAAAATAGGGAATCAAAAAGTTGACTTTTAAAATAGGAGGATCAAAAGTTCAGATTTTTTAAAATAGGGGATCAAAAGTTCATGTTTTTCAAAATAGGGGGATCAAAAATGCATTAAAGCGTAATTATTATTATTATTATTATTATTATTATTTCCACTAATATATTCTTATTTGTTGTATTTCAATATATCTAACTACTCCACTAATCAAATTATTATTATCATTTTACATTTTACACATGTATAGACATTTGAGATTAAGAACAATCTTATAAAGTGACACTATACATATGATCTGATTTCATTAGATGTATATATAAACAAGTTTTATAGTATACTATCAATTAATCTCATATTTTATTATTATTATAAAATCAACACAATTAATTAATCAGCTGCCTCAACTTCAACAATAATTTGCAATAATTGATAATTGGATAGTATTGCAAATAAAACTCCTAAATATGTAGGTTGTCATTGTCCCTCCTAGTCAGACAAATGATAAATGTTGATGTTGGTCAACATGTATTGTACGAAGTATAGGCTTCATTTGTGAAGCAGTACTGTACAGAAATGAGTTCCATAATCAAACTTTGAATGAGTCCTTATTAACATATATACGGATGTTACACAATTTTTCCAACTAGTACATATGATATTTATTATACGCTCCATTATTTTTCAACTAGGCCCTTACTCACTATATGTAGCATTTTTTCCCCCAAAAACAAAAAATATGTTAACTAATTAATAATCATTATAGAGGAAAAGTCACAAGAAATATCAAGACACAATTTTGTGATGGAATATTCTGTTTAAAAAATAAATAAAAATTAAATTAAATAATGTCTGTCATAAAATTTGTCTCCTTATTGGGATAGAATTGTCGCAATACGGGAAAGGAATTAAACAATTATGTCGCAATATTGGGACGTAATTAATCATTGTGTTACAACAAATAATTACATTATGTCCTAGATTCCGTCTCGAAATTGTGACGAAAGATAAAATTCCATTCTTAACAAATTGCGCCAGGCAATTTCGTCGCAATGGGGGGAAGCATAACTGGAATATTAATAATAAATGTGGAGAATTCATAAACATAAATGGTACAAAAAATGTTGTGGGTTCGTGTCGAAATCCATCAACTAGAGTGGTATGGGATGAAACCCATTATACGGAGGCAGCTAACAAAATTGTATTTGATCAAATTTCTACTGGAGCTTTCACAGATCCTCCCATTCCCCTAAACATGGCATGTCAACAAAAATTCCCTTAAAATCATATGTACTAGTTAATGAAATTTTTTGTACTATCATGCGAGAAAATTTCCGTCCCATATGAAAATTTTCCCTATAGTAGGAGATATTTGTTATGTTTTTGAAAGAATTTAATTCTTAATTTTAACTTGTAAAATTTTGTAATTTCAGCACAGAGTTTTGGACTTCCCTATCTTAACTCATATCTTAATTCTCTTGGATCAAACTTCACACATGGTGCAAACTTTGCAACAGCAGGATCAACAATCAAAATCCCCAACAGTATTATACCTCATGGAATGTTTAGTCCATTTTCCCTAACAATTCAATACATTCAATTCAAAGATTTCATACCTAAAACAAAATTCATTAGGAATCAAGGTAAATTAAGAAAAAAAAGTTCAATGAATTTTTTGTTTTGGTTAAACATATTTTGGTGATTATTATGAGTTTAATTAAGGACACACAAATTACTTTTTTTTTTCCTTTCTTTTCTTAATTACGAAAATTTCTTTTCAGGAGGTATATTTGCAACCTTGACTCCTAAAGAAGATTATTTTTCCAAAGCTTTATACACATTTGATATTGGTCAAAATGATCTTACTGGTGGTTTTTTTAGCAATGCGACTATACAACAAATCAATGCTACGGTACCCGATATAGTAAACAATTTCATAGAAAATATTAAGGTATTGAACACCCTTCTTTCATAAATTTATTTTTGTTTTTGTTGAACCAAAACTTAACTCATACTCGCTCCTGGTAAATTGTTTTTTTTTTTTTGAACAAGCCAAAATGAGATATATTAACATAAATAGCTTTTCAGGTTAAATTTTCTTATAATCAATATTATATCTTCGGAATAATAATTTCATTGTCTTATAAATTTCTAACTTTTTTATTTCTTCTAAGTTTCTTGTTCTAATTTAATGAAACTTGTTGGTGATCTAGAACATATACAATTTGGGGGCAAGATCATTTTGGATACACAACACAGGACCAATTGGATGCCTTCCTTTAATTTTGGCTAATTTTCCATCCGCAATAAAGGATAGCTATGGTTGTGCAAAGCAATACAATGAAGTATCTCAGTATTTCAATTTCAAGTTGAAGGAAGGATTAGCTCAACTTCGAAAAGATCTTCCTCTTGCTGCAATCACATATGTGGATATCTACTCACCTAAGTACTCACTTTTTCAAAATCCAAAAAAATATGGTGAGCAAAATCAAGATGATCCCATATTTAAGTTAGTGTATATATATTTAGATTGACCGTGTGTTCGACAAAATTATGGTCATACCGTGATTTTTTTAAAGCTCCAAAGTACAACTTTTATTAAAACCATGGTGTCTCACCATGATGATTCTGATAATGTCTACGAATCCAAACCTATGTATTATAATGTATATATGTTATTAATTTGAAAGCTTCATTAACATGTAGGATTTGAGCTACCATTTGTTGCATGTTGTGGCTATGGAGGGAAGTACAACTATAACATTCGTAATAGATGTGGAGAAACCATAAACATAAATGGTACAAAAAATGTTGTGGGTTCGTGTCGAAATCCATCAACTAGAGTGGTATGGGATGGAACCCATTATACGGAGGCAGCTAACAAAATCGTCTTTGATCAAATTTCTACTGGAGCTTTCACAGATCCTCCCATTCCCCTAAATATGGCATGTCAACAAAAATTCCCTTAAAATGGGAAGCTTGTAAACTAAAAATGAGGTGAACCCTATTATCAATTTAAAAATTTATCTGACATATGGTATAAATTGAATAATGATAGTGGATTAGATTATAGCTAATTAAATAATTTAGATATTAGTAAGAGGTAATATTTATATTGTGAATTGGACTTTATTCAATTGTTTAGTTGTGTCTTTTTAATCTTTGGGCTTTTTTAATCTATTATCCAATAGAAGTCTATCTATCAATATAAAGGATCCCGATCTATGCAGTCGAAAGGCACTGCCGTCATGCAGTCAATAGATTTCAAGTCTTCCAATTTTGATCAGACGACCCAGTTGTTATTTCAGGATTTTATATTAAACAAAAATAGAAAACTATATTAAGATCTCAACCGCCTACTCTTAATCGGATAATTCTGAATCACTGACTGCATGTAGTCCAACTGCATTAAATCAAATTTCCAACATAAATACTACATGCATCTTACTAATATATAAATTATTTAATATTAATTTTTTTCCCCTTCTTGTCGTGTGAATTTTAGTTTTCTTTGTGACTATCCAAATATTGAATGTATATGTCAATTTTTAATTGTGCTCAACTATATGAGTTTATGTCTATACTGAACATGTACTATATTCTCATATTTCAATTCTTTTTCTTTTTTGACGAAATCATACTTCAATTCTTTCAGACTTATATTTATGTTTTTTATTTGGTTTTATATGTTAATTTGTTCAATTCACTACACAATTTTTTATATTATTTTTTGTTTTCTTATTTCTTATTCTCATATACTATTTTCTTGCAAATATATACTTAAATTTTAAATCATGACAATCTATTTTGAGATGAATATATGATGCATATTTTTTATCGGTAAGTAATCACAAAATTTGAGTTTTTTATTATAATTTTGTCAGTGATATTGTGTGTTGAATTTAATTATTAATTATTTATTATATTTCATTTGTAGGTGTGTAAAAAGACAAATGAATTAAAATCAAAATATTTGCAATTGAACTTGATGAATTAGTGGTAAATTCCAACTCCAATCCGAGAGAGACGTTTGATAGTTGTTTCTATTTTTTTTTTAATTAGTAAAAAGTATTTTTAGTCCCTATAAAATTGGCGAATTTAAATTTTAGTTCTTGTAAAAATAAATTCCATTTCGCCCCTATAAATTTAAACTCGTAAATTTTACTTCCTCGTGAGACCTGTCAGCAAATTAAACCATGACGCGATGCTTCACTAAGATAATGAAATTTACTAAAATAAATACAAAGAGCAGCATAAAATTAAATGGTAAATTTTACCATAATGAAATTCACTATTTGGTTCAAGATTTGATTTCTTATGACATTTAGTACGACGAAGTAATAAACTATCCCACCATATAGTCCAATCAATTTTAACCATTTGATTAGATTAAATAAAGAATATAGTTTTATGATAGACTCTCAATATATGAGGTTTTTTTTTAGTGTTCTCTTAAAAAGAAGAAGAAGAAAAACAAGAATAATGATGTTGTTGTTGGTTCATGGGAAGAACCTACGGGTGATGAAGCCTTGAGAGAAGCAATTATTGAAATTTTTGGGGTTCATACTATTGATTTTTTTTACACCTATTTTGATAAAACAAAAATTTCTTTATCTTAAAAGATAAAATTGTAAAAATAAAAAATTGAATATTTTTATATAAATAAAGTATGTTTATAAAAAAAAATAAAATTGGTCCTTTCTATTTTAATAACTGATTTTTAGATCTCAAATTAAATTCTTGTTTTAGAATTCTGATTAATTTTTTAATGATACGACATTTAAGTTTATAACATGACAATGTTTATTGAATATTGTTTGTTGACATATTCAAAATGAAGCTATTATTTTTTATATAGTCACATTTTTACCTGTGCTTGACATGAGTCATGAGTGCGTATTCTAGTGTTATCATTTTGTCTTGAAATACAAAAGATAATTTAGTCATATACTTTTAAAATAAATTTATTACTTGAACAATTTTATATACAAAATCAGTAATAGTCGTATACTTTTGAAACAAATTTATTATTCTAACAATTTTTCCGAATATCTTTTATAAAGAAAAATCTAATATATATGATATTTTTTAAAAGTTCGTATAATAAAAAACAGAGTGAGTATCATACTTAAAAGTTGACATTTTTTGTGTGTTAACGATAGAGCTATAGACCACTTCTAAGACCTTTAACATATTACTCAAACTTCGTAACCACTTGATTAAACATAAGAACAATCCGTGTGAACTCCGCCATCATCCAATAATGCAGCAAATAAGTCTCGTGCTTGTCATGTCTCTAGTGTGGGTCCTTTGAGATTGAATTCTATTTTAAATAAGTGATATATTTTCTAAATTAAGTTTAGCATGTGATATTTTCTATGTTTGGTTGTAGTTTAAATTTATGAAACAAAACTATCTGTATTTTTATAATATTTACGTCTTTCGACACTCTTTAAATATTGCTGGGTTGTCTTCGAGTATTTAGAGTTTCCAGACTAATAATAAAAATAGACTCTCAACAAAAAAAAAAACAAATAATGCAGCAAACCTTGTCATGTTTCTTGTGGCCACGCACCCACTAGCATTTCTCTTTGGATGCTCTGATATTATAATATGCAATAATGCTGTATGTCTCGATATTTGGACAGCACGCATGATTTTATACGATCTCTATAAATTTTGGAATAAATTATAGTGTGTACGATCTTTATAAATTTTTATTATTCAATGAATCTAAAATATAATTTTTTTTGCTTATAAGTAGAACTAGAGCGAATAATTTTTAAATTTATAGAAATTTTGATATATTTAATCTATCTATGATGTAAATTAAATACATTAAACAATTATGAATAAAAACAAACAAACAGTTTCTTTTAAAAAGGAGAGATAGTACTAAATAATTAGCTATAAACTAAAGTTTTTGATAAGCATATTACAATCATATCTTTGTATCCTTGGTGCTTCATCATGAAATTGTTCATGTCTCAAATTGAGTTTCTTAGGCACATGACACTTTTCGTGTCTTTCATTGTGCTTATTTTATTATGTAGTAATACTTCCCCAATATTTGCTACAAAGAGTTGTGATTTTCCTGCCATCTTCAACTTTGGTTCTTCAAACGTTGATACTGGTGGATCAGCTGCTGCCTTTGAAGCACTGCCATTGCCATATGGAGAGACTTATTTTAATAGATCAACTGGAAGATATTCTGACGGCAGAATCATTATTGATTTCATTGGTAATAATATTGTTTCTTTCTCTATTGATTTTCCATTAAAATATCTAATCTAATGCTTTATTTTGTTAATAATCATTTTTTGTTTTGTCAAGTAGTATAGTAGTTAGAAATTCAACTCTAAAAGTTGATAAGTAAGATGACCGACCCCTGCATATATAATGCAATGCCTTGTCAACTGAACTAAGTTCGGGAGGTTAATAATCACTTTTTATAAAAGGTCAATTAAGCACGAACCTTTAATATCAGTTTTAATAGTGGAGAGAAATATAGAAAGAAGACTATTTGTGTGGATGGATCCCTTGCATTAATTGCATAGTGCAGCTGAAAGATATGAATACTGATAGATTTAGTGAGAGAAATACTTATCATTTTACAATAAAACTGATGATCAAATTCAGAATCTCTAACATGTTACTCAAACCTTTTTCTACTAAACTAGACTTAGTGGCTTCAATGCTTCTCTCTTTTTGAAACATCGACTTGATTTTATTTTATTTTTGTCAAGTATGCAGCATTTAGTATGGGGAAGTGATAAATTTGTCCATCATGGTCTAGTTGATTTCTAACCATTGGATTAACTATAGAACACAAATTTATTGTAGTCTGTCAACATTAAATTGTTTTCACATTATCTTTCAGTTCACTACCATCCATCTCCTTCACTCTTGTGTCTTTTGCTGAGAACGGAAAATAATCCATGATTGTTCTTCCTCCGTTGGGAATATTTTAATCTCAATGCTACCGTTTCTCAAGAAAGAAACCCAAAAATAAAATAAAATCAACGTCTCAAACGTAAAACTTGTATGAATCATAGATCCGAGTTTATTGAAATTTAATTACTATAAGATTTATTTTTTGGAAACAGTAAAATTGGGAGGTTTTATGTTTATGACTTGTGAGTTCGAGATTGAAACAAGGGGCTTCTTGTTTAATTTCTATAATATTGGATATTAGTTTATCTTGCATAAATTTTAGATATATTTGTGGAAGATTAGTTTGAAAGTTTGAATATGGGTCTTGAGGTTGATGGTAATGGTTGGACAAAGAAGGAAGATGGGTTGTAGTGGGTGGGTGAAAATAATCAAGTGTTGCTGCAACTATTGTAAAATTGTGTTTTCTATTTGATCAGATGATTAAAAGTTAACTTGACCATGGTGGGGAAAAACGTTACTAGACCAGGCTAAATGCCACCCTTGATTTTTAAATTTCTTCTAAAACATCAAACATACTAATTAATAAACTTTCTTCTTTTAGGAGATATAAGATAAGAAATGTTTGATAGTTCAGGTAGGGGTGTAAGCGGATCAGAAAAATCCAATTGAACCGACGATTCAAACCAATTCAAACAAAAAATAATCAATTTTTATGGTTCGGATTTAAAACCGAATCGAACCAATTGAAAACCGATGTGGTTTGGTTTGGTTCTCGGTTACATTTTTAAGATCCATTGGACAAACCGAACCAGATCTATTATAAAATCTGCTCACTCATCACTTTACTTCTTCTAACAAAACCCTAACTTATAAACTTAACAAAACTCTAACACAAAAACACAGCCGCAGCTCTCTTCACTCTTATGGTTGTATTATGCATTTTATGTTTGATGAACTTATTAACTTTATTTCAATATGGTTGTATTTTATATTTGATGAACTATTATGAACTTAATGGTTGTATTATGTATTTGATGAACTTATGAGAATTGTATTTTGGATTTGATTTTAATATGGTTGTTTTATGTATTTGATGAATTTATGGTAAAAGAGATGTATTTTGTATTTGTTGTATATCGGGAAAAAACATAATAGCATGGAAATACATTGGAAATAATGCATCAGAAAAAATGCGATATAAAACCGATCAAAGTATCCGAAACAAACCGACGAGTTTGGTTCATATTCGTTTTTGAAAAACACTAAAAACCGAACCAATAGAGGGTTCATTGGTTCGGACATAGATTCACTCAAAACCGGTCCAAACCGGTACAATTACACCCAAGTTGAGGTGTAAGAGATAATGAATAAAAAGTCATAAATAAGTCAATAATTTGATTCCACCTCTAGTATAAAAAGTAATAAATCGTTAGTTGGTTCAACGATGGTGATTGACGCTGAACTTGGTAGGAAGATCACGGTTCGATTTTTCACAACTGCAATCGGGAGAGGGCTGAAATCATTTGATGTCAGAACTGACCCCAAACCAGATTAAACTGTGGTGAAAGTAAAAAAATAATAATGTTAATATTTTTCATTTAAAAAACCCAAAAACAAACACACATAATTTTACATCGATGAAAGATTATTGATATATTTTTTAAATATTTTATTCTTAATTTTAACTTGTATAATTTTGTAATTAATATTTTCAGCACAAAGTTTTGGACTTCCCTATTTGAGTCCATATCTTAATTCTCTTGGGTCCAACTTCACACATGGTGCAAACTTTGCAATAGCAGGATCAACAATTATAAACTCAGATAATATTTTACCTGAAAGAAGGTTTAGTCCATTCTCCTTTATAATTCAATACAAGCAATTTCGAGATTTCATACCCAACACAAAATTCATTAGAGATCAAGGTAAATATTTTTACTTTTTTTTGTTTTTTAATTTTATTAAATATATCTTATGGTGATTGTGATTTTAATCAGGAACACGAATTGAGTTTTTTTTTTCCTTTCTGATTTTCAAATTTTTCATGTTAGGAGGTGTATTTGCAACACTGATGCCCAAAGAAGATTATTTCTCCAAAGCCTTATACACATTTGATATTGGTCAATGTGATCTTGCTGTTGGGTTGGGTAATAATGCGACTATAGAACAAGTCAATGCTACTGTGCCGGATCTAGTAAACGAGTTTATAGAGAATATCAAGGTATTGAACACGCTTCTTTGATAAATTATATATGAATAAATAAAGGTGTTTGTGGCTCGGTTTGAATATATTAATTTGAAGTAAAAACTTAATAAAGACCAGAATGACTACCTAAAAACAAACTTGTGGACCTAATTTCAATTTCAATACATTCAAAGACGAATGTGATATCGAGATACAGACACCAAAAAGGTTATTTGCTCCATTATAAAGGCACGCTAGTATAATATGTTTGATGTAAAAATTTAGCATATAATAATATATTAAAAACTAGGGGCGGCACAAATGCATGTGCCACATAGGTCAAACGATACCTAAGTGTTTGTCATAGGCCAATTATAAAAGTAACATTGTAGAATTTCCCTTAATCGTGTACCACAAAAACAAACAAAAAAATAATTCTATAACCGATATTATATCTTTCCAATGCCAATTTCATAGTCTACCATGATTTTCTAATTTGCTTATTTCTTCTCAATTTCTTGTTCAAATTTGATGATATTTGTTGGTTATTTAGAACATATACAACTTAGGGGCAAAAGCATTTTGGATACACAACACAGGACCACATGGATGTCTTCCTATAACTCTGACTAATAATCCATCTGCTATAAAGGACAGATATGGTTGTGCAAAGCAATTCAATGAAATATCTCAGTATTTTAATTTAAAGTTGAAGGAAGCATTAACTCAACTTCGACAAAATCTTCCTCTTGCTGCAATCACATATGTAGATATTTACTCTGCTAAGTATTTACTTTTTCAAAATCCAAAAAAATATGGTGAGCAAAATTACAATGATCTCATTTTAAAATTAGTATATATTTAGATTGCTTGTGAGTTCGACAAATCTATATGGTTACATCGTGATTTTGTTGAAATCTCAAAACATATTTTTTTGCCTAAATCACGGTGACTAACCATGATTTTAATAAAGTCACGACAGATCTAAAATTACGTACAATAATGTATATATATTGTTAATTTGAAGGCTTCATTAACACAGGATTTGAGCTTCCATTTGTGACATGTTGCGGCTATGGAGGGAAGCATAACTGGAATATTAATAATAAATGTGGAGAATTCATAAACATAAATGGTACAAAACATGTTGTGAGTTCATGCAAAAATCCTTCTACAAGAGTGATATGGGATGGGGGTCATTACACAGAGGCAGCTAACAAAGTCATCTTTGATAAAATCTCTACAGGAGCATTCACAGATCCTCCCATTCCCTTAAATATGGCATGTCACCGAAAATTCGAAAAGACGGATACTCCTCGTTCATCGTCAGACAATCACCTTGAAATGACGAGCTTTGTAAACTAATAATATGGTGATGAATCCTATTATAAATATCCCTGACATGTGTTATAGATTGAATAATATTTCTCTAGTTTATTTTTCTCTTCGATCTGCATATTATATTTTTCCTTAGTTTACCAACAATCGATGAATTCGAAGCAGAAGAGAGAGTTGGACACAAAGTGCATGAGAGAATCCAATTCTTATATAGTGTCTAGCATTTGCATTATTATTTGCGATAGAAGTTTAGAAGAAAAAAAAAATATATAAATTTATTATTAGGTTTTATGGTCATTAATATAGAGATGACTTTCATTTTTCTCCTTTTAAGTTTTGCTATTTTAAGTATGGACCATGCTTAGAAGTTGATGTCTTTTGTAAGGCATACAGTACAATACGTGTGAACACCGCCATCATCCAATAATGCAACAAATAAATTTATAGATTTTTTTTTTGAAACAGAGTATGTTATTTGTCTTTCGTTTAAATTTTATTTTTATAGTTTATTATACAAAATTAGTTTGCACTTAATTTTTAGTTTATGTTTTTGATTCAATATGTATTTTTAAATAATTTTTTGCATGCATATTTAAAATATTATAAAATCTATTTTACAATAAATGAATTTAAAATTTGATTTTTAAGTCTAGATTTCAGTTACTTTTAGTTTGAACGTTTAATTTTAAAAAAAATAATATTTAATTTATCTTATAGTAAAAAATTGGCTAAATTAGATATTTAATCTCTTAATATGTATATTAATTTTATTTTGGTCCCATAATTAAAAGGAAATTAAAGGAATTGAGATACCAAATTATTTTCTTTGAATTTTCAACATATACTGTAGTTTATTGTTTTTATACTGTCATGTTTTTCTTCACCCATTTTTGTTTCCTTCCTTCTACTACAACCGCCAGCGGGATTTTTGGGTTTGAAATTTGAGCTTCGGTTTTGACTTATTGGTTGTTGGTAGGGGTGATCGTATCTGAACCAATACAAAAGTAAAATTGCAAATTGAATCAAATTAAACTGAAAATCGCATTTGGTTTGAATGACTTTCTTATTGAATCGTATACCGCAAATCGCAAAAACTACGGATACTGCAAAAACCTCATTAAGTCGACCAAATTAATGGAACATCGATCAAGTTGTTTTTATTGTTTGTACTGTAATATTATTTTGGTGTTGTAATGTTATTTTAGATAAACAATTTTTATCGGTGTTGTAATGTTATTTTAGATAAATAGCTTTTATCGATACTGTGATGTTATTTTGAAAATTAAGTTTTTTTTTTATATTTAAATTACATAAGATACTTGGGTTTTAGGTTTATGGATTTTGAGTTTCTAGGTTTTGATGAAAATTGTGATGAAGGAGAGGAAAGAAGAAAGGAAAATAAAATCAGTTGTGGAGTCTTTGGTGTGTGATCACCTTGGGACACCAGGCGTGATTCCTCATAGTCTTTGGTGTATTGAATGGAACAAACTTATGTACAGTTTCATATACACAGTTTTTACTGTGCTAAATATATGGAGGGAAATTACTTTTATTTAAAAACATTTTCCTTTTTTTTTTAATAAAAAATATAAATAACTACTTTTTATGAGAGAAACAAGAAAAACAGCAAAGAAATGCATATAAGTTTTGTCCATATTGAATTTCTTTTGTTCAGCGCAGTTTTCAAACAAATGATAGAGTGAGAGCTCTGCAAATGTTTCAGTGATGTTAAGTTGGGCAATATTATTAATAATAAATTTTAAGTATTAACAAAATAATTTAATATTTAATTTAAACTTTATAGATAAGTTAATAAGATTAAATATTAATTAGTTAAATCGATAAACTAACGATATTTTTAAAAAAATTCAATGACATATCATCAAAACAAATAATAATTGGAATATGCATATGTAGCAAGAACTTTTATAAGGAATTATGGACTAAAATTAAAAACAGAAAATTTTAAAGACCAAAATTTAGAAAATTACTTTTAGAAAACTAAAATTAAAAATTGATATATCTCAAGGGAAAAAATATTTAATCCTTATTTATATTTTAGGAAAATATGTACTAGTCATTAGTGAAATATACTAATAAAGAAATTTAATTTTGAAACGTGTGTTTTCAATACTTTAAAAATATAAAAGGTTATCTTTTTAACGTTAATTTTATCATTATATATTTTTTAATATATTAACAAGTGTCCCAAAAATATTGTTTATTATGACCCTATATTTTATACGGAGTATACTACTATAACACATTTAATGTTAACGAGTATCCCCGGGACACTCTTTAAGCATCTTCGTTTTAAAAAAAAATTATTCAAAAGTTAAAATACTACAATTTCCAATGTGTGTACTTTACAAATTTTTATAAAAATTTTATAAAAAATTATTATTTAAGATCTTAAATATTATTGCACATGCATCCTTTATATTTTATACTATTATAGCACATGCATCCAAGATTTACTCCAGCTCAGTGATCAATAGTATTATTCTCTTCTGTCCTATAAGATGCAAACCATTTTTTAATTCATTGAGCAAGTAATCTATTTTGTTTATAATTTGTTGAATTAACTTGTTTTTTATAAGTAAAATGCATTGTGTCTTTTAAGTTTTATATTTGTAATAAATAGGTTCTTTAAATTTTAAATTTTTTAAGTAATAAATTGATCATTTAAGTTTTACGTTTATAACATACTAGTTTAAAGACTCGTGCATTCGCACGGGTCCATTGATTTTTATTTGTATTTATCTTTTTTTTTTTTAGTGAAATTACAACGAAGGATATAAAAAGTCTTCCAATAAATATGTTAGATAAATGTAATTTTAACATATCATGACACTTTTGATGCAATTTTAACATATCAGTACACTTTTAACATAGCAGCACACTTTAATTAACATATCAGCACACTTTTAATATACCAACACACTTTAACTAACATATCAGCATATTTTTAACATACCAACACACTTTAATATAAGGGTAGAATGAGAGTATTTTAAAATATGTCGGGGATAAAGAGATAAATATAGGATATAGGGGTAGAAAAAAAAATTGGTCACATCTTAGTCATTCACTAGTTTATTTTTCTCTTCGATCTACATATTATATTTTTCCTTAGTTTACCAACAATCGATGAATTCGAAGCAGAAGAGAGAATTGGACACAAAGTGCAGGAGAGGATCCAATTATTATATAGTGTCTAGCATTTGCATTATTATTTGCGATAGAAATTTAGAAGGAAAAAAAGTATTTATTATTAGGTTTTATGGTCATTAATATGAGATGACTTTCATTTTTCTCCTTTTAAGTTTTGCTATTTTAAGTATGGACCATGCTTAGAAGTTTATGTCTTTTGTAAGGCATACATTACAATACGTGTGAACACCGCCATCATCCAATAATGCAACAAATAAATTTATAGATTACTTTTTTTTTGAAACAGAGTATGTTATTTGTCTTTCGTTTAAATTTTATTTTTATAGTTTATACAAAATTAGTTTGCACTTAATTTTTAGTTTATGTTTTTGATTCAATATGTATTTTTAAATAATTTTTTGCATGCGTATTTAAAATATTATAAAATCTATTTTACAATAAATGAATTTAAAATTTGATTTTTAAGTCTAGATTTCAGTTACTTTTATTTGAACGTTTAATTTTTAAAAAATTAATATTTAATTTATCTTATAGTAAAAAATTGGCTAAATTAGATATTTAATCTCTTAATATGTATATTAATTTTATTTTGGTCCCATAATTAAAAGGAAATTGAAGGAATTGAGATACCAAATTATTTTCTTTGAATTTTCAACATATACTTTAGTTTATTGTTTTTATAGTGTCATGTTTTTCTTCACCCATTTTTGTTTCCTTCCTTCTACTACAACCGCCGGCGGGATTTTTGGGTTTGAAATTTGGGCTTCGGTTTTGACTTATTGGTTGTTGCTTGGGGTGATCGTATCTGAACCAATACAAAAGTAAAATTGTAAATTGAATCAAATTAAACTGAAAATCGCAAAAATCGCATTTGGTTTGGATGTATTTGGATGACTTTTTTACTGAATCGCAAACCGCAAAAACCTCATTAAGTCGACCAAATTAATGGAACATCAAGTTGTTTCTATTGTTTGTACTGTAATATTATTTTGGTGTTGTAATGTTATTTTAGATAAACAACTTTTATCGGTGTTGTAATGTTATTTTAGATAAATAGCTTTTATCGATACTGTGATGTTATTTTGAAAATTAAGTTTGTTTTTTTTTATATTTAAAATACATAAGATACTTGGGTTTTAGGTTTATGGATTTTGAGTTTCTAGGTTTTGATGAAAATGGTGATGAAGGAGAGGAAAGAAGAAAGGAAAATAAAATCAGTTGTGGAGTTTTTGGTGTGTGTCACCATATTTGGGACACCAGGCGTGATTCCTCATAGTCTTTGGTGTATTGAATTTTTTTTGTTCAGTGCAGTTTTCAAACAAATGATAGAGTGAAATCTCTGCAAATGTTTCAGTGATGTTAAGTTGGAATATGCATATGTAGCAAGAACTTTTATAAGGAATTATGACTAAAATTAAAACAGAAAATTTTAAAGACCAAAATTTAGAAAATTACTTTAGAAAACTAAAATTAAAAATTGATATATCTGAAGGGAAAAAATATTTAATCCTTATTTATATTTTAGAAAAATGTTAAACAGTGTTGGTAGGTACTAGTCATTAGCTATGAAGCACGGACACATCTATGATCAGGCGTGTCACGGTGTCCGACATGTGTTGGTGTCCGACACTCGTATGACACTTGTACGACACATGTCGGATAGCTCAGATTCGTGTTTCAAAAAAAGTCAATTTTTCCTTTTCTTTGACACTTTTTTGATCGATGCCCGACACCTATATATAAGACGCTCATACGACACGTGTCGGACAAGTGTCCAACAAAAAAAAAAATTTGCTTATACTTTCAGATATATCTAAATAAGTAAAAAATGTGTCGAAACAACAATATTGATCAATGAGGGATTGAAGATATTACATTTTGATTTCAATATTTTTAGTTTTTTTAATAGTCGATAGATAAATAAAGGTAAAATATCATCATATCTTGTTTTAAAACCTTTTTTAAGAAATAACTTGCTCAACTTAGATTTACATTTATATATTTTGATTATGAATTTATATTTTTTCATAAATATGTAGCGATGTCGATGTCCCATATTTTTTACATTAGCGGTGTCGCTGTGTCCGTGTCAGAGTCGGTGCTGCATAGGTCATTATTCAAATATACTAATAAAGAAATTTAATTTTGAAACGTGTGTTTTCAATACTTTAAAAATATAAAAGGTTATCTTTTTAACGTTAATTTTATCATTATGAAAGAATGATAGTTTAAAAGTTGGTATGACAAAGTTATTTTTTTAAAAAAATAATAGCACAATAATAATTAATTAATAAACAATATAACTAAAGTATGTTCTTCATAAAATTTATTTATTTTGTCAAGTATGAAAAAAATTTGAGTAGTAATTTTTTTTATTTGGTTTATTTATTTAAAGTAAATTTTTGCAAAGTGCAAATTATATTTATGCATGCATAGTTTATATTTTATGTTTGGTAGTGTAAAATATGAAAGAGTATATATATCTATTCATTTTTTCTTTTATAATTTGATCTTTTTTTTTTTGTCTTTTTTTCATTATTACTATTATTTATGTTTACACTTGCTACTAATTTAAATTACTTGTCACTTGAACTTCACATGTATAATTATCAACATCAATATATCATTTTTTTTTTGTTCTTTGCAAAAAAAATATTGGGAGTCATTATTATTGTAACATATAGATAATTACTTTGGAGGATGAATGGACATACAAAATAAATTGTGGGACAAATTTTAAATAGATATGAGAGCTCTCTAAAGCATGCCACATCATCACAATGAAGGTCTAGGAGCAATTCAACATTCCTTTTACTAGTAAATAAAAGATATTTTTTAATATATTAACAAGTGTCCCAAAAATATTGTTTATTATGACCCTATATTTTATACAGAGTATACTACTATAACACATTTAATGCTAACGAGTATCTTCGGAACACTCTTTAAGCATCTTCGTTTTAAAAAAAAAAATTATTCAAAAGTTAAAATACTACAATTTTCAATGCGTTTACTTTACAAATTTTCATAAAAGTTTTATAAAAATTTATTATTTAAAATCTTAAAGAGTGTGGCGATATCGATTGTTAGCATTTGCCTATATTTTATACAATATTATTGCACATGCATCCTTTATATTTTATACAATATTATAGCACATGCATCCAAGATTTACTCCAGCTCAGTGATCAATAGTATTATTCTCTTCTGTCCTATAAGATGCAAACCATTTTTTAATTCATTGAGCAAGTAATCTATTTTGTTTATAATGTGTTGAATGAACTTAAGAAGTAATTTGTTTTTTATAAGTAAAATGCATTCATGTGTCTTTTAAGTTTTATATTTGTAATAAATAGGTTCTTTAAATTTTTTAAGTAATAAATTGGTCATTTAAGTTTTACGTTTATAACATATTAGTTTAAAGACTCGTGCATTCGCACGGGTCCATTGATTTTTATTTGTATTTATCTTTTTTTTTAATGAAATTACAACGAAGGATATAAAACTTGCAACGTGGTTACAAAAAATATGGATAATTTAGAAATTTTGGTGGTAATCGATTTTAATATATTAGTAATTACTAATTAGTAATTAGTAATAGATAAGTCATTTTGAATTTTTTAAGTATGAAATAATTCTTTTAAGTTTGTAATTTATAACAACCGGTTCCAACTATCCTTTGTTACTTAAAAAATAAGATATGGTCAAACCAAAAGGCTGCTAATTTTGATAGTAATACTAATCATAATCGGCTATAAATTCAAGTTTTTGTTAAGCATATTATGATCATATTCCTTTGTGCTTCATCATGAAATTGTTCATGTCTCAAATTGAGTTTCTTAGGCACATGACACTTGTGTCTAGATTTCAGTTACTTTTAGTTTGAACGTTTAATTTTAAAAAAAATAATATTTAATTTATCTTATAGTAAAAAATTGGCTAAATTAGATATTTAATCTCTTAATATGTATATTAATTTTATTTTGGTCCCATAATTAAAAGGAAATTAAAGGAATTGAGATACCAAATTATTTTCTTTGAATTTTCAACATATACTGTAGTTTATTGTTTTTATACTGTCATGTTTTTCTTCACCCATTTTTGTTTCCTTCCTTCTACTACAACCGCCAGCGGGATTTTTGGGTTTGAAATTTGAGCTTCGGTTTTGACTTATTGGTTGTTGGTAGGGGTGATCGTATCTGAACCAATACAAAAGTAAAATTGCAAATTGAATCAAATTAAACTGAAAATCGCATTTGGTTTGAATGACTTTCTTATTGAATCGTATACCGCAAATCGCAAAAACTACGGATACTGCAAAAACCTCATTAAGTCGACCAAATTAATGGAACATCGATCAAGTTGTTTTTATTGTTTGTACTGTAATATTATTTTGGTGTTGTAATGTTATTTTAGATAAACAATTTTTATCGGTGTTGTAATGTTATTTTAGATAAATAGCTTTTATCGATACTGTGATGTTATTTTGAAAATTAAGTTTTTTTTTTATATTTAAATTACATAAGATACTTGGGTTTTAGGTTTATGGATTTTGAGTTTCTAGGTTTTGATGAAAATTGTGATGAAGGAGAGGAAAGAAGAAAGGAAAATAAAATCAGTTGTGGAGTCTTTGGTGTGTGATCACCTTGGGACACCAGGCGTGATTCCTCATAGTCTTTGGTGTATTGAATGGAACAAACTTATGTACAGTTTCATATACACAGTTTTTACTGTGCTAAATATATGGAGGGAAATTACTTTTATTTAAAAACATTTTCCTTTTTTTTTTAATAAAAAATATAAATAACTACTTTTTATGAGAGAAACAAGAAAAACAGCAAAGAAATGCATATAAGTTTTGTCCATATTGAATTTCTTTTGTTCAGCGCAGTTTTCAAACAAATGATAGAGTGAGAGCTCTGCAAATGTTTCAGTGATGTTAAGTTGGGCAATATTATTAATAATAAATTTTAAGTATTAACAAAATAATTTAATATTTAATTTAAACTTTATAGATAAGTTAATAAGATTAAATATTAATTAGTTAAATCGATAAACTAACGATATTTTTAAAAAAATTCAATGACATATCATCAAAACAAATAATAATTGGAATATGCATATGTAGCAAGAACTTTTATAAGGAATTATGGACTAAAATTAAAAACAGAAAATTTTAAAGACCAAAATTTAGAAAATTACTTTTAGAAAACTAAAATTAAAAATTGATATATCTCAAGGGAAAAAATATTTAATCCTTATTTATATTTTAGGAAAATATGTACTAGTCATTAGTGAAATATACTAATAAAGAAATTTAATTTTGAAACGTGTGTTTTCAATACTTTAAAAATATAAAAGGTTATCTTTTTAACGTTAATTTTATCATTATATATTTTTTAATATATTAACAAGTGTCCCAAAAATATTGTTTATTATGACCCTATATTTTATACGGAGTATACTACTATAACACATTTAATGTTAACGAGTATCCCCGGGACACTCTTTAAGCATCTTCGTTTTAAAAAAAAATTATTCAAAAGTTAAAATACTACAATTTCCAATGTGTGTACTTTACAAATTTTTATAAAAATTTTATAAAAAATTATTATTTAAGATCTTAAATATTATTGCACATGCATCCTTTATATTTTATACTATTATAGCACATGCATCCAAGATTTACTCCAGCTCAGTGATCAATAGTATTATTCTCTTCTGTCCTATAAGATGCAAACCATTTTTTAATTCATTGAGCAAGTAATCTATTTTGTTTATAATTTGTTGAATTAACTTGTTTTTTATAAGTAAAATGCATTGTGTCTTTTAAGTTTTATATTTGTAATAAATAGGTTCTTTAAATTTTAAATTTTTTAAGTAATAAATTGATCATTTAAGTTTTACGTTTATAACATACTAGTTTAAAGACTCGTGCATTCGCACGGGTCCATTGATTTTTATTTGTATTTATCTTTTTTTTTTTTAGTGAAATTACAACGAAGGATATAAAAAGTCTTCCAATAAATATGTTAGATAAATGTAATTTTAACATATCATGACACTTTTGATGCAATTTTAACATATCAGTACACTTTTAACATAGCAGCACACTTTAATTAACATATCAGCACACTTTTAATATACCAACACACTTTAACTAACATATCAGCATATTTTTAACATACCAACACACTTTAATATAAGGGTAGAATGAGAGTATTTTAAAATATGTCGGGGATAAAGAGATAAATATAGGATATAGGGGTAGAAAAAAAAATTGGTCACATCTTAGTCATTCACTAGTTTATTTTTCTCTTCGATCTACATATTATATTTTTCCTTAGTTTACCAACAATCGATGAATTCGAAGCAGAAGAGAGAATTGGACACAAAGTGCAGGAGAGGATCCAATTATTATATAGTGTCTAGCATTTGCATTATTATTTGCGATAGAAATTTAGAAGGAAAAAAAGTATTTATTATTAGGTTTTATGGTCATTAATATGAGATGACTTTCATTTTTCTCCTTTTAAGTTTTGCTATTTTAAGTATGGACCATGCTTAGAAGTTTATGTCTTTTGTAAGGCATACATTACAATACGTGTGAACACCGCCATCATCCAATAATGCAACAAATAAATTTATAGATTACTTTTTTTTTGAAACAGAGTATGTTATTTGTCTTTCGTTTAAATTTTATTTTTATAGTTTATACAAAATTAGTTTGCACTTAATTTTTAGTTTATGTTTTTGATTCAATATGTATTTTTAAATAATTTTTTGCATGCGTATTTAAAATATTATAAAATCTATTTTACAATAAATGAATTTAAAATTTGATTTTTAAGTCTAGATTTCAGTTACTTTTATTTGAACGTTTAATTTTTAAAAAATTAATATTTAATTTATCTTATAGTAAAAAATTGGCTAAATTAGATATTTAATCTCTTAATATGTATATTAATTTTATTTTGGTCCCATAATTAAAAGGAAATTGAAGGAATTGAGATACCAAATTATTTTCTTTGAATTTTCAACATATACTTTAGTTTATTGTTTTTATAGTGTCATGTTTTTCTTCACCCATTTTTGTTTCCTTCCTTCTACTACAACCGCCGGCGGGATTTTTGGGTTTGAAATTTGGGCTTCGGTTTTGACTTATTGGTTGTTGCTTGGGGTGATCGTATCTGAACCAATACAAAAGTAAAATTGTAAATTGAATCAAATTAAACTGAAAATCGCAAAAATCGCATTTGGTTTGGATGTATTTGGATGACTTTTTTACTGAATCGCAAACCGCAAAAACCTCATTAAGTCGACCAAATTAATGGAACATCAAGTTGTTTCTATTGTTTGTACTGTAATATTATTTTGGTGTTGTAATGTTATTTTAGATAAACAACTTTTATCGGTGTTGTAATGTTATTTTAGATAAATAGCTTTTATCGATACTGTGATGTTATTTTGAAAATTAAGTTTGTTTTTTTTTATATTTAAAATACATAAGATACTTGGGTTTTAGGTTTATGGATTTTGAGTTTCTAGGTTTTGATGAAAATGGTGATGAAGGAGAGGAAAGAAGAAAGGAAAATAAAATCAGTTGTGGAGTTTTTGGTGTGTGTCACCATATTTGGGACACCAGGCGTGATTCCTCATAGTCTTTGGTGTATTGAATTTTTTTTGTTCAGTGCAGTTTTCAAACAAATGATAGAGTGAAATCTCTGCAAATGTTTCAGTGATGTTAAGTTGGAATATGCATATGTAGCAAGAACTTTTATAAGGAATTATGACTAAAATTAAAACAGAAAATTTTAAAGACCAAAATTTAGAAAATTACTTTAGAAAACTAAAATTAAAAATTGATATATCTGAAGGGAAAAAATATTTAATCCTTATTTATATTTTAGAAAAATGTTAAACAGTGTTGGTAGGTACTAGTCATTAGCTATGAAGCACGGACACATCTATGATCAGGCGTGTCACGGTGTCCGACATGTGTTGGTGTCCGACACTCGTATGACACTTGTACGACACATGTCGGATAGCTCAGATTCGTGTTTCAAAAAAAGTCAATTTTTCCTTTTCTTTGACACTTTTTTGATCGATGCCCGACACCTATATATAAGACGCTCATACGACACGTGTCGGACAAGTGTCCAACAAAAAAAAAAATTTGCTTATACTTTCAGATATATCTAAATAAGTAAAAAATGTGTCGAAACAACAATATTGATCAATGAGGGATTGAAGATATTACATTTTGATTTCAATATTTTTAGTTTTTTTAATAGTCGATAGATAAATAAAGGTAAAATATCATCATATCTTGTTTTAAAACCTTTTTTAAGAAATAACTTGCTCAACTTAGATTTACATTTATATATTTTGATTATGAATTTATATTTTTTCATAAATATGTAGCGATGTCGATGTCCCATATTTTTTACATTAGCGGTGTCGCTGTGTCCGTGTCAGAGTCGGTGCTGCATAGGTCATTATTCAAATATACTAATAAAGAAATTTAATTTTGAAACGTGTGTTTTCAATACTTTAAAAATATAAAAGGTTATCTTTTTAACGTTAATTTTATCATTATGAAAGAATGATAGTTTAAAAGTTGGTATGACAAAGTTATTTTTTTAAAAAAATAATAGCACAATAATAATTAATTAATAAACAATATAACTAAAGTATGTTCTTCATAAAATTTATTTATTTTGTCAAGTATGAAAAAAATTTGAGTAGTAATTTTTTTTATTTGGTTTATTTATTTAAAGTAAATTTTTGCAAAGTGCAAATTATATTTATGCATGCATAGTTTATATTTTATGTTTGGTAGTGTAAAATATGAAAGAGTATATATATCTATTCATTTTTTCTTTTATAATTTGATCTTTTTTTTTTTGTCTTTTTTTCATTATTACTATTATTTATGTTTACACTTGCTACTAATTTAAATTACTTGTCACTTGAACTTCACATGTATAATTATCAACATCAATATATCATTTTTTTTTTGTTCTTTGCAAAAAAAATATTGGGAGTCATTATTATTGTAACATATAGATAATTACTTTGGAGGATGAATGGACATACAAAATAAATTGTGGGACAAATTTTAAATAGATATGAGAGCTCTCTAAAGCATGCCACATCATCACAATGAAGGTCTAGGAGCAATTCAACATTCCTTTTACTAGTAAATAAAAGATATTTTTTAATATATTAACAAGTGTCCCAAAAATATTGTTTATTATGACCCTATATTTTATACAGAGTATACTACTATAACACATTTAATGCTAACGAGTATCTTCGGAACACTCTTTAAGCATCTTCGTTTTAAAAAAAAAAATTATTCAAAAGTTAAAATACTACAATTTTCAATGCGTTTACTTTACAAATTTTCATAAAAGTTTTATAAAAATTTATTATTTAAAATCTTAAAGAGTGTGGCGATATCGATTGTTAGCATTTGCCTATATTTTATACAATATTATTGCACATGCATCCTTTATATTTTATACAATATTATAGCACATGCATCCAAGATTTACTCCAGCTCAGTGATCAATAGTATTATTCTCTTCTGTCCTATAAGATGCAAACCATTTTTTAATTCATTGAGCAAGTAATCTATTTTGTTTATAATGTGTTGAATGAACTTAAGAAGTAATTTGTTTTTTATAAGTAAAATGCATTCATGTGTCTTTTAAGTTTTATATTTGTAATAAATAGGTTCTTTAAATTTTTTAAGTAATAAATTGGTCATTTAAGTTTTACGTTTATAACATATTAGTTTAAAGACTCGTGCATTCGCACGGGTCCATTGATTTTTATTTGTATTTATCTTTTTTTTTAATGAAATTACAACGAAGGATATAAAACTTGCAACGTGGTTACAAAAAATATGGATAATTTAGAAATTTTGGTGGTAATCGATTTTAATATATTAGTAATTACTAATTAGTAATTAGTAATAGATAAGTCATTTTGAATTTTTTAAGTATGAAATAATTCTTTTAAGTTTGTAATTTATAACAACCGGTTCCAACTATCCTTTGTTACTTAAAAAATAAGATATGGTCAAACCAAAAGGCTGCTAATTTTGATAGTAATACTAATCATAATCGGCTATAAATTCAAGTTTTTGTTAAGCATATTATGATCATATTCCTTTGTGCTTCATCATGAAATTGTTCATGTCTCAAATTGAGTTTCTTAGGCACATGACACTTGTGTCTTTCATTGTGCTTATTTTATTATGTAGTAATACTTCCCCAATATTTGCTTCAAAGAGTTGTGATTTTCCAGCCATATTCAATTTTGGTGCTTCAAACTCTGATACTGGTGGATTGGCTGCTGCCTTCGAAGCACTACCGTTTCCATTTGGAGAGACTTATTTTCATAGATCAACTGGAAGATATTCTGATGGTAGAATCATTCTTGATTTCATAGGTAATATGCAAAGTTACTTTCTCTATTTCATTTTATATTAACATATTATACCTCGAATATGTAAGAAGAAAAAATACTTTTTAGATTTATTGAATATAAGTTAGTTACTCAATAAATTTAGAAATTGCATTTTATTTTATATTATGGACTGTAGTTAGTATAACTTTTTGTACCAAAAAAGAGAGTTAGTATAATCTAATGTTTTACTTTGTTAATAATCACTTTTTATAAGTGGTCAAAGACATCTTATATGAGATAAAACAAATATATGTAGTTTGCATACAACAATTTGCATAGAAACTGTGAAATCTGTTAAATTTAGTGAGAGAAATTAGTCTCATCATAAACAGTCTTCAATTCACAGTTGTTGCATAGTACAATTGCAATAAGAGATTTTAGTTCAACCATTGTAGTCTCACGCACAATTATATTTTATTGTAGAAACATTAATTAATTTGGACAGAAGACCATTATTGTAGAAATATAAGATATTTTATATTTTATTGTCAAAAAAAAAAATGTTGGACAGAAGACCATTAATTTGGACAGAAGACCATTATTGTAGAAATATAAGATATTTTCTATTTTATTGTCAAAAAAAAAAATGTTGGACAGAAGACAATTAATTTTTTTTTTTTTAATGTTGTAGTCAAACGATAGAGTCTATAGTTCTAAACTTTTTAAGAGGAAAACCCAATAACAAACACACATGATTTTACATAAATGAGGGATTATTGCTATATATTTTAAAAGATTTTAATTCTTAATTTTAACTTGTATAAATTTATAATTTCAGCACAAAGTTTTGGACTTCCGTATCTCCATCCATATCTCAATTCTCTTGGGTCCAACTTTACATATGGTGCAAATTTTGCAACAGCGGGGTCAACAATCAGAATCCCGAATAGTATTTTACCTCGAGGAATGTTTAGTCCATTCGCCCTTATAGTTCAGTATAGACAATTCAGAGATTTCATACGCAACACAAAATTCATTAGAGATCAAGGTATATTAAGAATTTTGTTTTCGTTGATTTTTTTTTTTTGTTTTCACTAAATATGTTTTGGTGATTGTGATTTTAATTAGGAGGTGTATTTGCAACATTGATCCCCAAAGAAGATTATTTTTCCAAAGCCTTATACACATTTGATATTGGTCAAAATGATTTTGTTGCTGGGTTGAGTAATAATGAGACTATACAACAAGTGAATGCTACTGTACCTGATATAGTAAACACTTTCATAGAGAATATCAAGGTATTGAACACCCTTCTTTGACAAATTATATACAAATAAATAGGGGTGTTCGTGACTTAGTTTGAATCGATTTTGAAGTAAAAATTCATTAGATTTAAAGATAAAATTATTCGCGGCTTTTTTTTTTTTAATGACTAATTAAAAATTTGATTCAATTCAGCCAATTATATGCGGTTTAATTTGGATCAATTTTTACATATCCAAATTACAAATTTTAATTTTTTTTGTTAAATATTAATATTATAAAAACACTATAGAATAATACATTTGATGTAAAGAATTAGATGCTTCTAAAGTGATGACTCAGTTAAGTCCCTCGCCCGTGAATCAGTAGAAAAATACTAATAGATTAATGGTTTAGACTTGCCAAAATAATAATTAGATAATTTGTATATTCCACCACTTGATTTTTTTATTTTTTTTTACCTCTCTCCCCCATCTATGTTAAGATTAAGAGTGTTCAGATTCCATATTGTGACTCAATTTTTTTTTCATGAAAGTTTCATATTGTGTGGTTCTCAATTATTTTTTTCAAAATTAAAATCCGAATTGTTCAGATTTCATAGTATTTTTACCATACTGGTACGAGCTTCTACTAAGTTTCATGAACCACTTCAAATTAGTTTATTATAGAATTTTTCTATAATCTTGTATCAAAAAAAAAAATCCTATGATCTATATTATATCTTTCCAATTCCAATTTAACATAAATTTCTAATTTGCTTATTTCTTCTGAATTTCTTGTTCAAATTTGATGAAACTTGTTGGTGATCTAGAGCATATACAACTTAGGTGCCAGATCATTTTGGATACACAACACAGGACCAAATGGATGCCTTCCTGTAACTTTGGCGAATTTTCCTTCCAAAATAAAGGATAGATATGGTTGTGCAAAGCAATTCAATGAAGTATCTCAGTATTTCAATTTAAAGTTGAAGGAAGGATTAGCTCAACTTCGAAAAGATCTTCCTCTTGCTGCAATCACATACGTTGATATTTACACTCCTAAGTATTTACTTTTTCAAAATCCAAAAAAATATGGTGAGCAAAATCAAGATTATCTCATTTTCAAAGTAGTGTATATTTGGATTGCTCGTGAGTTTGACAAAATTATGGTAACATCGTGATTTGTTGAAGTTTTAAAACAGTTTTTCGCCTAAATCACGGTGGCTAACCATGATTTTGATAATGCCTCCGTAAATCCAAAATCATGTACAATAATATATATGTTATTAATTTGAAATCTTCATTAACACGTATAGGATTTGAGCATCCACTTGTGGCATGTTGCGGCTATGGAGGGAAGTACAACAATAACGTTAGGAATAAATGTGGAGAATCCATAAACATAAACGGTACCAAACATCTCGTGGGTTCATGTAAAAATCCATCTAAAAGAGTGGTATGGGATGGAACTCATTACACAGAGGCAGCTAACAAATTCGTCTTTGATCAAATTTCTACCGGAGCATTCACAGATCCTCCCATTCCACTAAATATGGCATGTCACCGAAAATTCCCTTGAAATAACGAGCTTTGTAAACTAATAATAGGTGAAGAACCCTATTATCGATTTATCAATATATTTGGCATGTGGTATCAATTGAATAAAGTTTTTTTCAGTAGACATATTTGTTATTATTTCATGCATGGATTTCAAAATTTCTTGACAGTTTCTCTAATCTCTTCGATGTAAGAATCAAAAACCTCAATACATCCAAATACCTAGTTAGTGTTAGCCTATGAAGAGTATAACTTCACAAGTTCTTCCTGGAAAGTTTTCTTGATGACCTCTCTCTTGATCTTGAGAGCAGCAGTGACTAGGCCAGACTCAGGTGTCCAGGGATCAGAAAGCAATTTTATTTTTGCTGGAATCTCAAATTTCTCCAAACGAGCTTTCTTTGCTTCCTGCAAATTGTTTCATAAACTATAAATTAATCATATTTGCATAATAAAGGCAACAAACACTAAACACATCGCATGATACAATTGAACTTCTAAGAGTGCCTCTAGCAACATACTTAGAGTTTTTAAGTTCTAAATGTGTTCTCAACGAGTTCCATCGATATAGAAAATTGACATGGCAACAACTTGCAAAAGACCATTGCTTGTTGAAGCAACTCGTGCTTAACAATATGTTGTATATGTTGTGGCATCCATCACAGATTATTAAGGGTTGGGCTATTAGAAGAAGAAAAAACATGAGTTGCTTGGAGTCCACTTAAGCCACCCATGATCGATTGTGTACCATGGCTTTAAATTGAGGTTTGCAACCACAATTGTGGCTATTGTAGATTTTTAAAGTCTCTGCAACGGAATCACTACCGCAACTTTGGCTGCATTTTTTTGCAATATAAAGGTTCTCAGCATAACCGCGACCATGACTGCAATTTAAAACCATAGATTGTACCATGGCACTATGAAGTAGTTCTTATTTCAAATTTTATTCGTGTTCAAATAACCCATGATACCTTTGGATGTCGCTCTGATGTACCGAAAGCGTAAACAATTTACTCAATAGTTTGCTGTTGACTTGACAAATATATGCATAATCTAAAAACTGAATAATTTATGAAACATTAGCACTGCTGTTATAGGATTTTGATATGAAGGCATACCTTTACTAGTGACGCATGCACCTCTTTCACGCTTTCTTCTTTAGAGCAGAGTTCTGAAAAACTAGAATAAGGAATTTCTTGCTTTGAAGCCCATTCTTCCAATGTGGACTGAGAAGTCACAACAAGTGCCACACAGTAACTATGGAAAGGATCAGCATGCAACATTATATTGTCCACATAGGGGCTGACAATAAGAGCTGCCTCAACCTGTATTACAAGGGAAATCACTATTTTGATCTTCAAAATTGTAGGAATTTGACAATTTAATTTCTTAGATTTACGAAACAGTAACATTGTCTATTAAATTAAAAAACTGTCTGATCAAAGTAGTCACTCCGTGTACATCATTAGTAGGGTTAACATTAGTGTTAGTTGCTAACAAGAACAAAAAAGATGTCAATATTGATTAGAATTCTTCTTCTGGTAATAGTTTGGAGAGTACTTAATTTTAAGATGGAGAGTACTATTTTGAGAACCAAAATATAATTAACTTGAAAAATAATTGAGATTGATGTATATTCTACAAATTAATATTCATACCTTTCCCAGTGAGACATACTCTCCATGCTGCAGTTTAACAATGTCCTTTTTACGATCGATGATCTCAAGGCAACCATCTGTATGAAACCTCCCTATGTCACCAGTGTAGAACCATCTCATTCCTTTTTCATCAACCTATCCCCACCAAGCAAATAATAAAAATAACGATAAATATATAGTGCAGAAAATACAACTTTCAGATTATCTGTCATTTAAGCAGAAAATCAAGCTATCTCCATCTTATATTATCTGTCATTTAAGGCTATGTACGCTTCTAAGAAAGATACTTGATTATACTAATTCTTATAGTAAATAATTTTCTACCATAATTATACCGCCTTATCTTTTTTCCTCTCAAAAAGAAAGACAAAAAAAGCAGATGCTTACCTTGTATGATTCGTTTGTCTTTTCTTCATTCTTGAAGTACCCAAGAGTAACATTTGGACCACCGATTACAATTTCACCACGAGGCATTGGTGAGTCATTAGTTAAATATCCACCTTCAGACCAGTCGATTAACTAAAAAAACAAATTGTCATATATAAGATAATGATATATTTTTTAAGTAAAAAATAATGACAGGTTATTAAAGAAAGATAATTATTTAGGAAGTCATTTGTTTAGCCAATTCAATATACTGCAATGAAAATATGTAATAATAATGGTTGAGAAATAATATTCAGCTTTTTTATTCGTTTAAATGACGAGTTTAATTAATATGCACTTTCTGTATAAAAAGGTTCTACACTTTTGCATCTTATCATGTCTCATCATGTAGATAATCGTGGAAATACGTTAAATTAATATAACAAAGTGACATAGTATGAATGTGTAAAACTGTTAAACACTGATAATTTTTTTTAGTGACATAGTATGAATGTGTAAAACTGTTAAACACTGATAATGTATACCAATTAAATCACTAAATGAAAACTAAGTCAGAAATGTAGGTTAACTATGCTTACGACGTGCCATGATATAAGCATTGAGGATACTGTAAACCAAATCGAGAAGTATGAGATGAAACGCAAATAAATTTCACAAGAAAGAATAAAAATTACACTTACTTCAGTAGTACTATAAGATTCCTTAAAGTTAAGCTACTAGCATAGGAGTGTACTAGTGGTCAGGGATTTAAGCATTTGCTAGAGGTAATCAAACCACCACGTTACCAAAAGGATTCCTCTAAGACAAGGAGTTATAAATGTCGATTCTCTAACTATTATATGTCACAACTTGCACTTTATTAAACCAACTATTATAACTTTCACTTTTATTCTCTAAAATGCATTCCTTACATTAAACGAAATAGATCTTTACACATAAAAACGAGTCCTTCAAGTATATGAAGGTAAAGTTGGTGTGATCAATTATTACCTTAACAAATGAGCAAGGAAGAGGTGGTCCAACACGGCCAACAGATGTATCATCAAAATCCGAGAATGTCCCACCAGCACAAGTCTCTGTAAGACCATATCCTTGACCTATTGGAGCACTGCAAATGACTATACAATATAAATATGATAAATTATAAAAAAGAAAAAATAATAAGCAAAAATGGTTTAATAAGATAATAAAATAAAAATATAATGATATTTTCCTTTACACAAGGAGACAAAGTATATGCTGGTGCTTATGATTGGAGAGGAACTCAATGCTGATTCTTTGTTGTTTAACATGTTAGCATTTTAAATTTAAATGTTGATTTGTTTTAGGAGGATATCTAATCCTCTGATCTTCCTCACTCATTTTTTTTCAATAACCATATCACATTTTCCAATTGAAAAATACTAATATATACAAGACTGACCCAAGACATATGTTGATGAATTGCTGAGTATCACCAGAAAGGGGAGCACCACCAGACAGTATAAAACGGATACGACCACCTAGAATTGCTCGGACTTTACTGAACACAAGAAAATTCCAGAGGGCCTTTTCCAAGCCCCAAGCTCCAAACCAGCTCCCATTAATTGCTTGCAACCTCCTCTCATAGGCTAAATAAAATAACTTCTTTGATAATCCTCCTGCTGCATTTACCTGCATTGAAAAGTTTTTCAGTCTTGCACTACTGAGAGAAGCAAGTGATGTTAATCTTCAAAATTGTTGGAAAAAACAATTTCATTTGATCCCCTAAATTTAAAAAATGACAAATTAGTTTTCAAGTTTAAGTTATCAACTAATTCAGTTCATATGTTAAACAGTGTCAGACATGTGGCGTTGACATGTTTATGAAATGCTCATTTGAAGCATGTTTCGAGAAATCTGTTTAGGGTTTATGTTGATTTCTATTTTACAATCCAGATTCATCAGAATTGATTAAATTTTTTTTGAAGAAGCAGAATTGATTAAATTAATTGACAGATGGACCAGATTGATTGACGACCTTCAAATTTGAGGGACTAATTTGCTATTTCATAAATTTGGAGATCAAATTGCTCAATCTCTATATTGTAGAGGAACAAAATAGTGATTTTCTTGTTTAAAGAGAGGTTTGATGTCACTAGCGAACCAACACATACATGAAGCATATCAAAATACCTTCTTAAACACTCCATCACGAACGCGGTCAAGAATTGCAGGTACAGCAGCCAATAAAGTTGGCATCAACACAGTAGCATCCCCCTTTGTTCCTTTCTTTATCTTGCTTGATGTATCTGTTAGAGTCAAAGGAGATCCGTATCCTATAGCAATCCCAACAGCTGCCATCAAATTCTAAAATGAATTTGAGTTTGTCAATACACGAAAACACAATAAAGTGGAAACAGAATGCAATGCTAAACACTAAAACTGAAACATTTACTGAATCTATTCACAAAAGTATGTACATCTATCCCTTTGCATACCTCAGCGGCTAGTTCAAGGATATGAGCCAGTGGCAAGTATGCTAGATATACATCCTTTTTCCCAAGTTTGGGAACAATTGTCATCACAGCAGAGAGTGTAGCTAAAACATTACCATGTGTCATCATCACACCCTGTGCAAAATAAAGAATGAAAGAAACTTTAGCGGACAAGAGAAAGAAAAATGGTATAAAGTAATCAGCATTTTTTATATTCAAAATTGCATATATCAGATTATGTAGTCCTCAAATTTATTAAACGATAAATTGGTCACTAAGATTGAAGACCGTCAATTGGTTCAGCCCGTATATCATATAATAAAATAAAATACTTAGTTGATAATATTGTAATCCAAATTCATCAATTAAATTTGTTGAGAAATGAACTGAATTGATTGAGGAACTTCAATTTTGAAGACTAATTTACTATTTTTTTAAATAAAAAAGTACATAAAATATTTCCATTACAAAATAATATTTTAAACATTCAAATTCAGTGAAAGGAATTATAAACTAATATTGGAAGAGCTACATATATCTCAGAAGCTTCAAACCTTAGGTAATCCGGTACTTCCACTTGTATACATTATAACTGCAACATCTGCTGGGAGAGGTAAATCAGCATCAACAGGATTTTCTTTACCAAGTCTCTTAACATCAGCAAAGGATATAATTGTCCAGCCATGTCCAACAGATGAGGCATCAGATGGGATATCATCATCCATGCATATCACACGTTTCACTGAGTCGATTTGTCCACTAATATTTACAAGTGTTTTCAATTCTTTCTTCCCACAAATTACTGTCGTAACCTCTGTCTGAAACAACAAAATTTGAGGGTGACTTCACAAAGAAACAAAGCAGGAAAGAGTGCATAGCATACTGGCTAATGCATAAACATTTCAGTAAGCCATAGCAGACAGTAAACAAGTTCCTGAAATAAACAAGAGACGGAGAAAAAACAAATGACCTCATTCAGTGAGTGACATATAGCTTCCTCTCCCAACGATGCGTACATAGTTACAACTGTTACATTTCGCCTGAAACAACCCTGAAGCAGAAAACTTAAGTATAAAAGGAAAGAACGAAAAGAAAACAATTCAAATTCTTTGTCCATACTATTTTGACTTTTGAGGCCCAATAATTTGCACAACCAATGTAGAGCGGTTATTTTATGATGAGTGTAAGAGAAAGCTATAAGATTTAGTTTAAATCATTCCGAATAAATAATAAGGATGTAATAGATATGCAATGTTAGTGTCCAAATAATTTAGACATACATGATACATCCAATAATATCTCACTACTCAATCACATCTATGTGGTGAAATAATTAACTCCTACAGCTAAGTCTTAAAATAATTTTATTAAGGTTACATTCGTTTAAACCTGAATTAGAAGAGGAGGTAAGATATTTCAAAGGATGGAGGAGACCAGGGAGATTTTTAAATTTTAAATACATGTTTAATTCAGTTTAATGAGAGAGGAGATATTTTAATGGAGAATAATGATAAAATTATGCTTTATAATATTGAAACCAAACAAATAAAATTTAAAAACTGTTTTTTTCCTCTAAAAACTGGAACCAAACAAATAAATTTTAAAATAATCCCTAATTTTTTTGGTAGCAATGACATATCACAAACGGGTGCTCTTCCATACTAATCACATGGAACCTTAAAGAATCTAATTATCTAGCAATTGTGTCACGCTGTCAAGCAATGTTGGTTATACTTGCTCATCGTAATGACTTCAAAAGCATTCTTTCTGTCTCATGTCATAAGTCATTTTAGAAGAAAAAAATGTTGTCTCATTATGTATATTGTTTTGCAAATTCTAATTATAATATTATCTATTATACTTTTAATAATTATTAATGTATGTTTTCATCAATGAACTTTTTTCTTTGCAATTTTTATAAAAAAAAAAACACTAAAGAGTGTATTAGAAAACTATATGATTTTTTTCTAATGTATTTTTTTAATAAATTTTACAATATTAATTATATTTTTTAATTTGTGTCAAAACTATAAACAACTTCTAAAATAACTCCACAAATATTTATCTCATGATATCTCATTGGGTGCATTTGTAAAAAGAATTTATAATTATAATGCATACAAATTTATTTAAATGATATATAATACTTTTTTTAAAAAGAGATTAAGAGACATACACAGTTTGTAAATCAATTTGACATTGACATCTAATGATAATTTATTATTTTGCCACTTAATATCATTATTTTTAAGGGAAATTGCATTGACCTCCTTTAAAATCTTTTTAAATGACACTCATACCTCCTCTAATTTTCAAAATGCACTTGCTTCCCATATACTTACTCAAAAAACTGCGCTAAAAACATTTTTATCAGTCACACACATCTCATTCATTCACCAAAAAGTCATTAGAATACACACTCTGGTTGTGTCACTATGAACATAACCATACTTTTGAAATTGCATATTAAAACTATGAACTTAACCATACTTTAAGTGTGTACAATGGAAGGTTGGTGCTTTTTAAAACTAAATGAAGTGAGTGTCATTTAAACTAGCATTTGAACTAACTTATAAACATGAAATGACATAAAAAATATATTTTTAATTAATATTTAATTTTTTTGGCTCAAGTAAGATGACAAGGGTAAAATAAAATTGTAAGAAAAAATGAGAAGTTATAACCTAATTGAATTAGCTTATCAAAACAAAGAGACATGCATAGCAATGTTGTGTCTCCCGACTTCGCTAGACGTAGTGTTTAAGAGGATTGATTTTGTGTGTATGAACTTATAAGCTATAAACTCATCATAAGAAATAAGTGTTATCAAACAGTTTTATGAACTTATAAGCTATAAGTTATAAGCTATAAATTTGACATTCTAGAAAAAACAGATTATAGAATAGAGTAGAGTAGTGATAACGAACCTGCAGAGCAAGGAACCACTCTTCCCTAGTATCAGCAAAGATAGCAGCACGTTCATTCCTCTCATGTCCCAATGCAGCCAATCCACTACCAAATCTCAAAACATCTTCAAAAGCATTAGCATACGATAACCACTCATAATTTCCATATTCAACTTTCTCGAATCTTCTACCATCACTACTCGTTTCCGTTTCTTTCGATATAATCAAACGCGTTCCAAGCAATAATCTCTCACCATGTTTCCTGCAAGCTTCTTCGAATAGCTCCACTAAAGTGCTTACTCCTTCCCATGCTGTTTCCACCGGTGAATCGAATCGTCTGTTACGAATTGTGACTCCGGGATCGCCGCTTCCGTCAGTGACGGGAATTCCGCGGCGTTTGGGATGGTTAGTTCGGAAGATGAGTGTGGCGAGAATGGGGAGAATGACGCTGAAAATGTAGGGATTCATTGTAGCTTAGAGAGAGAGAGAGAGAGATATTAATAACAAAGTTGAAGAAGAAGTGACTCAGAGTGGAAATTTTTTGTTTAAAGTGACTTTTTTCATCACTTGCTTACTGGTTCGTGTGATATTTTGTGGTTACTTTAGATTGAAATGATTGGTTAAATGAGTCTTTATTGGTTATCTTCTTTCTTCGTATTTGATGGTTGGTTTCTGTTGGATTAGGTTGGATTTGTCTATAAAATAAAAATGGGTGCAAAAAATATTAAAAACATACTCCTAAAATTTAGACTAAATGTGATACAAAGTGAAACTGTGAAAGTGTTACATAAGTGATAATTCCTAAAATTATAAAAAAAAATTGTTAATAATTCACTAAATTAATTTAGTTTTATTCCCGTGAGCTTAGCTCAGTTGGCAGAGATATCACACTATATGTGCAATAGTCAGAGTTCGAACCCCGGATACTCCACTTATTCACCTTTAAGATGGATTTTTCAGTCATTAGGCTACTTGACCTAAAAAAAAATTAATTTAGCTCTTCCATAGTTTTGGTTGAGTTTAATTAATGTTTTTAATGTATGTTTATGTTTTTTTTTTTTTTGACAAATAATTTATGTTTATGTTAAATACCCATTTTAATGTACTAGTAAGTTATTATTATTATTGAAAAAGATAAGTTTTCTACACTGGTTCTTGTATCAAAAACGTTCACACGCAACATCTTTCGCACATTACATTACTATGCCTATGCAAACGACGTTTCAATTTTTACATTTTTTTCAATGCTCACTTTCTATAAATATCGTACATAAATGGAAGATGAAGAATTCAAGTTGGTTCACTTAATCATCCAACCAAGATTTGACTTCAGTGTAAATTAGCCTTACACGTTTGAACTTTTAGTTTGTTTATGTTTCGCTTGTAGTCGATGTCTTTTTGGTATGTGGACTTCTATTAGTAATGAAATACGGAGTATTTTAGATCCTAACTTTGAATCTTATAGATACTCATGCCCAAGTTCTTATAATAAAAAGAAACATATAGCACTACTTCCATTTCTATTAGAACCTCCAATCATCTTTCCCTCTACCCAGAGGTTTTTCTGGTAGGGGTTGCAGATTTACAGCACTACTATGTTATCATAGAAACCAATTTCAAAATTATTAAATAAAAATTACTATACGGTAGAAGCTAAACCATATGACTTGTACGCCAACATCAGAATTTAATCGCAGGTTTAGAAAATAACTTAAATGGACTGTCAAATATGATCTGTTATGAAGTTTAGACAAGCACTCAAATGTGCGTTCCCCACATAATACCAAATTCTAGGTCAATATTTACCAAAAAACTAGAAGCATTATACCTTCCATGCTCTAACAGCCTCCCTATTCATTCAACTTGTAAATCTATCTTGGTCAGATCCACAAGAAATTTTGCATCACAGTATATACAAAACAGATTGCAATTAATAATCATCCAACTTAAGTCACAATAATGCGCTTTAGTAAACTACACATCCAAGCCGCAAGATATGTAACCTGTAAAAGTATGGTTGCCTCGGTGAAACGATAGTAACTCGAAGCTCTGTAATTGGAGAGTCTTTACAGCCTCAGAATGCTTAAATAGCTTAGTTTGGTGGCGTTCTATCATTCATTTGATCATGTGGTTGGCCAGGAGGTGCATTCCCTGAAAATATCCCCATCACATTTTGAAGGACACCACTTAGTTCCTGAGGGATTTGAACAGAGTTTAAATCAACATGGCCCCCAAATTGAATTCCGGGTTCGTCAGCTTCACTACTATTGCCATCTTCTTGACTTTCCTGAGGATGTGACCTCTGATACGCATTTGTGGCCGCCGTGAACATGCTTGCGAGGTTGCTGGGGTTAAATGGCATTGAGGCAAATGGAGGCGGAGCTGCATGGCTTCTTGATCCCCTTGCAGAATGGTTTTGGAATTCTTGAGATGATCTTGAATTCTTTAAAGAATAAAATGTTAGATTTTGATATACAAAGCAAATTGAAACAATGGAAAGAGCACATTGAAACAATGGAAAGAGCACAATGGAATGAGATAACAAGCTATATTGCATTCCAATACTACATGTTTGTTTCGAATATGAAAAGCAAATAGCTAGAGTGAATTCGTAGATTTAATTTGATACAGAAAGGTAAATGAACAATAATGCATAAAGTAATGGCTAACTAAGTGAAAACATTTGTACGACTCCTGTAAACTGTGGGGGTTGAAATGAAACAAAGCTGTGTGGAACAAAACAATAACCACTAGAACCAGATCATGTGTTACATAACATCTGCCAAAGGCTATCCATAATTGCTTTCCCACAATTTCTTCACCAAATAATTATTTTGCAAGAAAAAAGAGAAGACTCGTTAATTAGGACTGGTATGGTATGTATTCCAGACACACAGCATATATAATACCTAATTGTATTTAAAAGAAATGATAATGATAATAATACCTGATTGTGATCTGCATGATGTCCCTCTTCCATCAATTTATCCTCAGCTGCCTGTGATCAATAAGAGCATTATGACCACAGAAAAAGTAAATAGAGAAAAAATGGAAAACAGAAAAACAGAACAAACCCTCATATTTTCTTTAACAGACTCGTTGTTGGGATCCAATTGCAAGGCTGCAAATATATAGATTCATGTTAGAGATAAATAGCTTGAGTTCTTAAATTTAACGCATCCATATTCCAACCAGCTTTGATCTGATACTCATAACAGTATGATAAATCAGCAATGGTTTGAAATTCTTCACTTTCTAATAATAATTTTGATTAACACAGAATGATTTTTTGGTGAAAACAATTCTTTAATATTTCTTTTGACTAGAATGTTCAAAACATGCACCGGCAATTGTAGGAAACTCAAATAGCAAATAGAAGCTAATCAGTAGAAAAACCAGTTTTTATTAACATTGAATTAGGTGACATGCACCATTTTACCTTGATATGTAACACCAGATGACAATAGTCAACATTCTCAGGAGGAGTACCAGTAAATATGTCGAGCAGATTATAAAAACAAAAAACAAAAAAAATATAATACTTCACGGACCTTTTTTAAACCCTTTATCAATAGCATCTCTGTAGTTTCCTTGTGAATAATAAGCAAATCCCAGACGACTGTATCCCTTGCTGTAGTTCGGATCAATCTCGATAGATCTAAGACAATCTTGGATTGCCAATGTATATTTGTTAATTTGAGTATAAGCAGCTGCCCTGTAATATACATAGAAAAAATGTCACAAACACCGCTCCAATCAGTTAAATAAACAGGTCCCTGTGGTATTCTGAGCCAGACAATTGTCCACTCCAAAAACAATTCATAGGCGCACACACGGCACACACCAGAAAAAGAAAGATATGTTTTGTTGAATGAGAGAAAATGAGAGAGGCTATGGTGAAAACCATGTGTTTCAACTATATTGTGGTCTCTTTATGTAGACATAAAGCAATAGATGCAAATAATGGCAGGAATGTTTACAGTTCTTGTGGCAAGTGTGAGGTGAATTAAGTCCCACATTGGTTATAAAAGTCGAGGTTGAGCACTTTATAAGTGAGAGGACCCATAAACCTAATGCCTTAAGGTTTTGGGTTAAGATGTGGTGGTGTCCAACTCACTTGTATAGTTGCTCTGATCCCAATGTGGATGATCCCCTGGTTGCCCCCTCATGACCATACAACAGTATATTCTACTCCTAATCATATGATATTCTATATGAATTATATGATTGTATTTTACTTTCAACACATTTGAAACTAGAGAAATGCATATATACATGGGGAGTGGGGACCAGGGTCATGCGATCCACCATCACTCCATCTATCTCTTTTCTTTTTTGTATTTTTGGAGAAAAGGGACAGAATCAGCCTAAAACAAATATTCCAAATATCCCAAGTTTAAATCACCATTGAGGAGCCCTAGAACACTTAGTCTTTGGCCCGCACTACCTCCTACAGTGCATTTTTTTATTCTTACCACCTACACTCTTTTGCGCCTCTCTCCTGTTATTTTGGCCCTCTTGTCTTGTTTGAATAGATAGGTCCAAGAAACTTAGTTGCCAAGGTTGACAAGAAGGTAAACTCTATCATAATAGGGGAGCAAAGTGAAATTAAAGTGCTAGTTGGAGATGTGGAGGTAAAGGAAGAGCATAAACTTTCAGAGGATGATAATGAACTGAGTGACATTGATTTGGGATGATGAATGAAACCATAGTGTAGTTACATTATTTGTTCTTTTGAGGGATTGAACACTTGAACTTTGTATTCCTAAGTTTTTTTCTACACTCCATCAATGATAAATATTTAAAACCTTCTAGAATTTGTTTTTCACAATTATTTGGTAGAACATATTCGGTACAGCATAACAAAGAATACTTCTTAATAAAAAAAATTCCATCCCAAAAAATCTTAAAATTACCCTAAACAATGAAATTGTATCCCACAAAAAAAGGTGGAAGTTTCTGGTCAAAAGCATAACGCCTAACCCACAATTAGCACTTGCAATTAGTTATTTATTAAATATAAAGAAAACTTTTTTTTAGACAATTACATTCCACACTGAAACTACGCACACAAGGATATACTAAAAAAAGGATAGTAATGTATATTTGAGAAACAGTATAAACAAGTGGAATACCTGTTGCAGTAGTAAATAGCACTCTTTTCATATATCGCAATTGCACAAGTATACAACTCAATTGCATCATAGTATCGCTTGGATTGCATTGCCTTGTTACCTGAGTGAAAACCAAATTTCATGCATTAAATGGTCTTATGAAAATCCATCACTGAAGATACTCTTAAGAAAATCCATCACTAAATTGAAAGCTTTCATGTATAAAGACGTTTTTGCATACTTCAACTTTGAGCAGTGAAGGATCTTTTGTGTCGTGTATGCCGCAGTGTGAAGTAAGAGAGGGAGAAAGAGAGATTTCAAGGCAAAAGAAAGCTTCTTGAAGTCAAATTTGTTTATCGTACCTAGTGATTTTAGTGATTCAGACAAATTCTTCAAATTAAACTGCCGACACCCAGATCTTTCCATCTCCTACATAGAAGCAGACTACATCAGACTTAAACAGTTTTAGTAAAAAATTGGTTTTGATAAATCCATCAGCCAATCATGCTGATAGATCCATGTAGTCAACCCCAACTAGGCACTAATGACTAAATGCATGGCTAATGTTCAATTGAACAGAATTATCAGCAAGAAGATACATACAATAACAAGCAGCAGTTGTAGTAGTAGAAGAAATTATAATATGCATATCATCAACTACCTTGAGATACAAACTGACATGAGAATCTAATGGAATAAAATGGATAAAGGTACATTCATAGAATGAAAGCCATGTACTAAACTAGCATCTGACATAAGTTGAAGAAATGAAACACAAAATGGGACACAGTTCATTAATTTCTTCTCATTTTAATGCACAGATTAAACTTTCACCCAAGTAAAATGTAACACCGCGTTTTTCTAGTATTTCATAAATATTTATCTGTGACAGTGTGACTAATTTAAAAATTAGAAAACTAAATTTTAATTTTATAGTTATTAGATATATGACAAGAAACGGTGCCAGTAATTCAAATTTGAGTTTGGAATTCATGGAGTCCGAACTGTGTTGTGACTGGCAGGGCAGAATACATGGCTGGGGAGACCCAGATTTGGCCCATAAATGAAAAGTCTTCATTAACTAGTGCCTGATCCGATAGTTTGCAATATATATTCAACAACAGCATTTCTCTCTTTTTCTCTTCATGATTTAGAGCTCCTCGTGCCCTTCTTAAAGAAATTGCCTTGTTGATTTGGAAACTACAAGAGGTTTTAAGGGTGACACCACTAATAATAAGATTAGATAATTCCATGCATTGTATGTTTGATGTGGATGAAACTCTTTTTGGAGAATTCGATCATTTGGTTTGAAATTGATGTTGTGTGTTGGGTGTGTTGAAATGTTGTAAATGAACATACTTCATTTAAATGTTAATGTTTTATAATATTGTGCAAATTTTGAGTTGATGATAGACATGAACTAAACATATGACAAGTACGAATATGCATGATGATGTTTGTTATAATTACTACGTGAGTTGTGAGTTGAAGCATGTATGTTGGTTTGTGATTTGAAGTTGTTGGGTTTTTGTGGTTGAGATCTCTTGGAGGTGACTAAAACGACTGTAGCCAAGACTACCATGGACCCCAATGTTATTTGGAAAATTAATCTATTTGGCTAATACTCGTCCAGACATTGCCTTTCCCGTGAGTGTTGTAAGACAGTTCATGCACTCTCCTTCTTTATGAAGAACACCAAGAGGCAATCTACAAAATTTTGAGATATTTAAAGGCTTTGCTAGAAAAGGTCAATTTTTTGAAGAAAAAAAACTAGTGTGAGGATTGTATCTATCTTACTGCTGTCCAGACAGCGTCAATTACAGATAGAAAAGTCCACTTCAGGTTAGTGCGAAAATTTGATAACTTGCAGAAGAACAGGGGAGTGATGCAAAATTCGAATTTAGAGCAACAACTCAAGGAATTCGAGTCATACAGAAATTCAAGAGGACAGTAGAACTTCCATTGAAGCTATATTGTGACATCAACGATGCAATAAGTACCACCCACAATCCCATCCACTGTGATAAGACAAAGTACATTAAACTTGACTGCCACTTCATTGAAAAGAAATTGAAATCTAACAATAATTATCTGCTCACCCTTTATGCCCTCCATTGAACAATTAGCTAACAACCTATGTTCCTAACCAATAGCCTAGCAAGACAGAGTTTTGAACATTTGACAAGCAAAGTTAGGCATGATATGTATCTACGCACCAACTTGAGGAGGTGTAGAAGATACTGCAAATCTCCTTGATTGGGAAAATCAGTATTTGATTTAACTTTTAATACTGAAGATCGGTGTATATTTCTTTTTCTTTTTTTATACAACCAATCCATCAAGCAACATACTTCAATGTAATTCTTCTGTTTAAGCAGCACATATTCACCTGAATAGTACACAACAGTATTTTGCCTCTTAGTTTGTACATGTAGCTTACCCTACCAAGTGGAAAATGTTTTTGTTTGTTTGTTGTTGTAAAAGTTTAAATCACTATCATGATAAAAACCAAGCCATGTATGCATATTCATGATATATAATATCATACCATAAAACCATCATCGAATGAGCGAGATGCTTTCTCCAATCGCACAATGTCATCACCTCCATCAATATTGGTCCTGAAATACCGTTTTTTCTCCAGAACAGCAAAGAATTGTCCACACAGTTCATCTTTAGACACTGTTGTCAAAAGTTTCAAGAAAATATCAAGATAGTTCACCTTCTACGAAATACTACAAAAGTCAAATAAATCCAATATACCATTGGACTAGACCAAAGAGGAAGCCAACTACAGTGCAAAACAATTATGGTAAAAAATATCATGCTATGTACAATATTCTGAAATTTTAACCATTCATAATCAGATAAAGCATAAATAATATAATATATTAAGAAATTGTTTTTCAAAATACATTACAAAATTTTAATATTTTGACCCCCAAAAGTACCACCAACCAATGGAAATGTTAGGTTGAGAAAACTTGTCATGCAAACAAACAGAAAATGGTTTACAGTATTTACTAATATCTGTAGCAATGTTTGTCAAACCGGTCCAAACACTACTAGAGCATGCGCATGGTACAACAAATAAATGATTATTTTTGTAACATTTAAGCAAATAAATGAGTTTAAATATTACAAACTATAAACTTTTCCAGCAAGAAACGTCCACTCGGTTAGAAGCTTGAGATGATAAATGACAAAAATTCTCGGCAATACATTATTATTTATGATCGCTCAAATTTCAAATAAAATAAAGGGAACAGATTTGCCTACCGGAAATGTGAGGGTCCAGCATCCAATCTTCATCCTAATGAAGACACATTGTGAGATAAATCAGAGCCAAAAAATCAAAACTTCAATACAATTTGAAATTGGTGTGATAGAGTAATGTACTTCTAGAACCGTGAAAACAGTATAGACAAATCATACTAAGCTTAAGGTGAGAGAGTTGGATACCTACCAAAAATTTCATTATGTCCTTATTATATCTTAGAAGTGTTTCCATGATTCATTATTTTTTTCCTTATTTAAAAAGGATTTCATAGTCTAGTATGAATACAATTGAAAATTGGACTAATGCCTTCTAAAAGGAAACTATACAATCTATCTAATAATACATTGATTCTTATGCATTCATAACCAAATCAGGAACTAAAGGAAACAATATACATACAGATGTACACATCAACTCTTCCCCTCAAGTTGGTGCATAGATATCGCACATGCCAACTTGGACATAACTGAATCAAATGGAACAGTATGGACTGCATGGGTCATCTATCGGCTAGCTGATTAGTTCTGTTAATATAGGGTATCTTGTCAGCATTTAGTTTAACTTATCCTTGATTTAGTTGCTGCCAAATTCAACATGCTTAGTCTGAACATGTTGCACTAGAGTGTTTGTAATCTCAATTGCTGTCGAGTTATCACAAAAAGGTGACATAGGTTTTCCGAACCGAACCCGAGTTCAATTAGAAGAACGATCATCCATATAAGCTTCATAGTCACATGATGAAGAGCACAATATAGCGGCTAAAAGTCTCGTTAAATAGCAGCTATGGCATAGTAAAATTTTAACAAATAACTAATTCCGCGATACACGATCTAGTACAAAGTGTTGTCAAACAGTGGCTATAACACTATAAGCGTAGCTATATTCAAACAAACCATTAATTTTTGCAATCCACAATTGACAACATCGGCTTCTACACTAGACAATGACACTACATTTTGTTTCTTCTCCAAGTCACCAAATTTCCCCCATAAATAATAAATACCTGATGCAGACTTTCTGTCTAGTTTAGACCCAGTAAAGTCAGAATTTGTCTAACCAACCATGTTACGTGACCTAATTTTGAGAACATTATACCCTTGCCATTAGAAACAATTGAAACATCCTCCTCAGTCATGGTATGGAAAGCGGAAACTAAGAGGCTGTATCTAATGGGTGGCTACGGTTCTGCTAAGTGAAAGATAGCAGCAGAATATTTTTTTTCCCAAAGTTGTGATAATTTGAAAACATGGCTGAATAACTTTTTTCCATATATCTCAAGAATATTTAGAGTACAGACTCCACTATTCTAATAAGGACAATAATACAAGAAGCTAATTAATAATACATTGATTTTAAATATAGCCACTATTTGTAGAGTTAAGGTGTACAGCTGTCTACAAATAGGCTTATCATAGCATTGCATTGCATTTTATAGTGTTATCAATAGAGGATTGCGGGAAATAGCAAAACGCCAAAAACCAGTCATGTGAAATAGCATATAGTGTTGCAGGCAAATAACAGAAGCCGCATAGTGGTTGAAACACGTCAATTTTATAAAATGATAGGCATGTTCCACCGACTCTTTAGTTTTTCAATTTTCACAATCGGTCATGTTTGGCACAAATGCAGATTCTTCAGTTTTATTATTATAAAAAGCCCTAAAATTCTCGCTTTTTCCGCTATTGCCGCTATATCAGCTGGCAGAAACTGGAATAAGCTATTGCCCTAATAGCGAAACTAGGATAGTGTCACGGTTTTCATAGCGGATTTTGATTAATCCGCTATGCTATAGTGCTGTTTGACAACATTGATTTTATAACATATATTACACACTATACAAATATTATATATTACACACTATCACAGATTCTTCGGTTTAATTATTGTAAAAAGCCCTAAAATTCTCATTTTTTCCCACTATCGCCGCTATATCAGCTGGCTGAAACTGGAATACGCTATTGCCCTAATGGCGAAACTAGGATAGTGTCACAATTTTCGTAACAGAATTTGATGAATCCTTTATGCTATAGCGCTGCTATCGCCGATTCCCCACTATTTGACAACATTGATGTTATAACATATATTACACACCATATAAATATTATACTACACACTATCGCAGATTCTTCGGTTTTATTATGGTAAAAAGCCCTGAAATTTTCTCGTTTTTTCCGCTATTACCGCTATATCAGCTGGCAGAAACTGGAATACGCAATTGCCCTAATAGAAAAACTAGGATAGTGTCGTGGTTTTTGTAGTGGATTTTGATGAATCCGCTATGCTATACTATAGCGCTGCTATCGCCGATTCCCCACTATTTGACAACATTGATTTTATAACATATATTACACACTATATAAAAATTATATTGCACAATATTGCAGATTCTTCGGTTTTATTAATATAAAAAGCCCTAAAATTCTCATTTTTCCACTATTGCCGCTATATCAGCTGGCAGAAACTGTAATAGCGACCACTATTGCCCTAATAGCAAAACTAGGATAGTGTTGTGGATTTTGTAGTGGATTTTGATGAATCCACTATGCTATAGTGCTGCTATCGCTGATTCACCACTATTTGGCAACATTGATTTTATAACATATGTTACACACCATATAAATATTATATTCTATTATTCAAAGTTTGTTCTCTCGTTTCCTACTGCTCAACTTAAATTCCTATAATTTCAACAGTAAAACTATTTAGTAGAATAAAAATCACATGTGAAAAAAGACATTGCATAATTGAAGGATTGGGTACATACATGGTAAAACACGCAGTCCCTGTTCTTTTTCTTTCTTGGGTACAGCCAACACAATGTCAGTGTGCCCTATACATATGCTTTTACTTTTTAAAAATTTCAATATCCTAAATAGCTATCCCATCTTCAAAGGTAACGCTTATTTCTATAAATATTCTCTCATTAAATAACGATTGAAGGGCTCCATTATAACCGCTAAAAAGTTAGCATGTGTATAACAAAAATATTTATTCTACTATTACATTGTTACCAAAAGATAGGTACTGCTGCAATCATCATTTTCCACATTTAACGAAACCATTTTCAAAACATGATTTAGTTGGACACTATAGTTATAGAGATAGCCCTTACATTGTCATTAAACATCAAATAGTAGCAGCAGAACTAGAAGTTATACTACTACATATTTACGATTTACCCCTATAGCATGCTCACCAGTTTCAATCATGAAGAACAATTCAAGGAAAAACATGAAGACAGAAGAACAAAAACAAGCTTTAATCAACCAAACAAGTATGAGAAAACACATTGGCTCATCAAATCCATCAAATGTCATGGCAGCTTCTAGGGTGGACCGTAGTCCACAAGTCAATTATTACTCGCAATCAAATGTCATGTTAGATTTTAGTATATTCAACGGTAATCTACCCGTCACCAACGGTCCACCCTAGACACAAACATAAACAATCGACATATGCCACGAGTAAACTATCATAATGATAAATTGAAAAAAAAACAAAAGGAAAGTAAGAATTAACCATGGATTTCGACGCATCATCAGCAGCACTCGGTGCAGAACTTGAAGCTTTCACAGAATCTGACTTACTTCTATCACAGTGCTTGTTTGAATCAAATGACTTGAAAATGTCAATCAATGAATCAGGATCACCAGTTCCAGAAGATGAACTGTTAATCTTAAAAGCCTCTACCAAACACTCCTTAGCAACTTCAATCCCTTCAGCATCAACACCATGGCTAGGTTCAACTATTCCACACAAACCAAAACCAAAATCAAAATCTATTACTGTTCATTGCAATATTAATAACAATAAATCAGCCAAACCAACAAAATTTGCAGCTAAAAATAAAATCAAGCAACAAAACTATAAATTTGAACCTCAAATGCGAAAGGGAGAGTAATGAGAGAGAAATGTACGAACCATGGTTGAGGAAATGGAGGAAAGAACGAACTATGCGACGAGAGAGAGGGGAATCGGTGGTGATGCGATTGTGAGACATGATGAGTGCGGGAATTGAAGAAGAAGAACCCTAGATTATGAAAGTGTTCATGTATTATTCTTGGAGTTTATATATAATATGATGATTCTAGAAAGTTCGTAGGACAAAGCTGATAATTGTTGGTTGAAAATTTGATTTGAATTTTGATAATTGTTGGGGTTTTGATAATTGTTGGAGTTTTGATAATAGTTGGGATTTTGAGAAATTGTTGGGATAATTAGAAGAATTGTTGGGATCCATTTCACTAAAAAAAAATTAAAACTTCAAAAGAAAAACTAATTAGAAAGATAATAATAGATTAAGATAGTGAAAAACTTGGTTTTTTTTCTGTGTCCAAATGAAATGAACCAAGTCTCTATTTGTAGAGGAAAAAAAATCACGAATTTTGGTAAAAAAATAAAAAAATAAAAAAATAATTTGCAATGAGATAATTGAGTTCAAAGGATAAAAATCATAAAAATCCAGCGAACCAATCAGCAGCTGACAAGTGACAGACTCAACATGTTGAATAATTTCATCATCTCCCTCCTCCACATCACATTAAACATTCCACTACAATGGTTTCAACATGTTGATTATCATTCAACACCCTAAATCCAACACCATTGTAAGTAGTTTAAGTGTAGTAGTAAATTTGTCAAAAGATTATTTATGTTTTTTTTCTTAGTTATTTTTGCAATCGATGATATTATAGGGTGATAGAAATAAGAATTTTAATTTTTTTAATGGTAAATTAAAGGGTGTGCTAATTAGTGTTCTTATGGTACTACTACTTAATGAACTAAAAATGTAAGTTTTAACATGATGTTATCTAAATGGAAATGTCTTCTACTATTTAATCATATATAACATGAAATATGATTAAATAGTAACACAATTTTTAGGTCTCTATCTTAAATGTCATGCTATGTTCACTTTCCTTATGCACCAAATGATTAACATGATATATATACGTCCTTAAATGAATACTAGGCACCTTTATTATGCTTCCTAAGTGTTTCTCATGCTCCTAATTGCGTGATTAATTGATTATTATTGTTCTTCTTAGTTCTTACCCATGCCATTCATGATTTTTAACCACTCATTTCCGTTAGTTGTCTGTGTGTGCGTTTGCGAAGCCAAGATATAGTTGGTTGTCATGTTATTGAGGTTCCTTTTTTTAAAAAGTTTTTGCATGGTCTAGGTAGAATACACTTATCCTTTGGTAGGTGATCCAAGATCTACTAGGAATTATTTTAAGTTGAGCTTTGTGATTTCGCCCTTTTTTTTTGTCGGTTATAATGGAGTTATAGATGATCGAATCTAAGACCTCCTGCATATTACCCAAACATTTCACCACTAGACCAAACTCAGTGTCAAGTGGTAAATTCACTGAACTTAAACTCACATAATTGTGAGATCCTGTGTTTGAACCCGGGTCACGACGTTCGATCTAACAATTTCGACATTTTTTGTCAGTTGGGCTAGGACTTATGAGAGACTAATTTCGCCCATCTATTCTCTTTAAATAAAAACATGTTTGTAATTCTAGAACGACAAAGGATGAAAGGAATAACAATCGAATAAGTTATTGACTATGCTATCATAATGTATTCAATATTGATATTTATATATTGATATTGGCCTTTTATATTTACTCAATTGTCATTTTGTAGTTCTCTCAATTTTTCTTCAAAACTTTCATGAGGTGATATAATTTATTAATGTGATATTCAATTTTCATGTCCAAGGTGAATTATTTAGCTTACCCTTGATTCTAAGTTCGATCTCTGACTTAGAGATGTGGTCGCGTTAAAACTCTTAAGGAGAGTTTGTCGTCCATTTAAATTTTACAAGGTTCGACTGATTAGTTTCTACAGTTACACACATAGATTATCCAATTTACTCAAACAAAAACCAAAAAGTTGAAAATTCGAATTAAAGATTTCATTCGATCTCACTTCTCCTAATTAGAGATTTCATTCGATCTCACTTGTTCGGACTAATTTTTGATATTTATAATTTCAAAGAAAAGTAACATTGTCTATAAGACTTTGATGCCACGTCAATAATATTGATGCTCCCTCAACTATAAATTTCGGAGGAAATAGGGAGGGGACAACTAAATTATAAGGGAGGAAATGTGAAACAATGTGAATAAAAATCACAAATCATAATATTTAGAGGACTAAGTATGAAATTAAACTAAATAATTGGAACAATTTTTTAGTACCGAAAAGAAAAGAAAAAGGGCCAAATTTAAGATAGGTTAAAGTTTGCCGCTATCTAAAATGTCATTATAGCTCACAGCCTCACGCAATGTTTATTTCAAGAAAAGAAAAAAAAATACATGTCAAAAAAAGAAAAAGAAAAAGAAAATACTAGAACAGAAAGTTTTATTTTTATAATATATACTAGAAATAGAATAAAATGTTAGTATTTGTGGAGAAAAAATATATATATGAGCAAAAATTCACGAATATACTCTGTCATCATTATTTTTTTGCAGACACTTGTCAAAAAGGAAAGAATCTATCTTATTTTTGTACAAGAAAGAAACTACACTTTTGATATGTTTTAAAGAATTTGAGAGAGGATGTAGTTAGGGATGATAAAAAAATTCAAACTCGAGAGACCCACTCGAATTCAAACTAAAGTCAACGGGCAAAATTTGATTTGACTGAGTTTGAGTTTAGGTTCGGGTGACACCCGATAATATGGGTGTGGGTTTGGTATCAGTCAAACTCACACCCGAAACTCATACACCCACCCGAAATATTTTATAATTATCTAATTACTCTCATAGTCTCCATCAATTTTCTTGGAAGACCTTAAATTTTAGTTGTAATTTAATTTCATGAAAGTCTATGTTGTAATTTCTTGAAAGTCTATGTTTGAATTTTCTTGAAAGACCTTAATTTTAGCTGTAATTTAATTCAAAGTCTATGTTGGAATTTAATTTCTTAAATTTGCAAATTATTTTCAAATGTGCTGCGGGTTTGAGTTTGGATAGAAAAAACCCGAACCCAATGGATGTGGGCGTGGGGTGTTGTTTTGCCACCCGCAAAAAATACCCATTACGGGTAGGATAAAAACCTGCATTTTGAGTACGAGCACGAGTATGAGTAATTACCCACCCCGCCCCATACCCACATAATATATAGTTATTTATTTTTATATAATAACATATGTATAATAACATATGTATACCAATTTAAAAAAATATAACAACTATTAAATTATTACACATTTTTAATAAAAATATTTATTTATAATATAATACAAACACAATGTGAATATGTCAACAAAGAAATGAACTTTAACACGAGGTTGATAAATTTTTTGTTTATTATTTTCATGAGTCAACATTAAATTTTTTTTTTAAAAAATTAATTATATTAAAACGATATAATATTTTAAATCGATCGATTTATTTTTTGCAAAACTACAGGTAACGGGTACGGGTATGAGTACTTAGGTACCCATAGAGTATGGGGACAGAGACAAATATTTTTACCCACGCGGGTATGGGGATGAATACAATTTTTTTTTCAAACTGCGATATGGGGATGAATACTATAGTACCCTACCCATACCCTACCGATTGCCATCTCTTGTTTGGGTTTGAGTGATGATTTCGGGTGTAGTTTTGATTAGTGTCAAACCCGCACCCATGGACGCCCGTTGTCATCCCTAGATGTAGTCTCCGTGAAATTAGTTTAGTTTGTAGATATATTTAAGGGTCATGTTAACATGTGCATCAAAGGCACATGTTAAGGTTCTAAATATAGAAAATTGCATTTATTGTTAGAAAAAAAATTAATGCTTAAGAAGTTAAATGCACATATTTCAATATATTATTTCTACTTTTACTTCCTTAACATGTGCATTTGGTGCACATGTTAACATTTTCCTTATACATGAATTGAAGTTCGAATTTTGAACACTCCACTTATTCATTTTTAAGGTAAAATATTTAACCACTAAAATATTAGATAAAAATAAGAGAGCCGCAAATAATGAATAAGTAATAATAATAACTTAAAAACAAATTTACTTTTTATATTTGGTGTACTTATTTCTTTTTTATTCTCTATAATAATATAAAATATAATTTTATATTAGAATATTTAGATAATGTATTAAATGTGAATATCTTATTCCATTTTGTTTCACTTTTTACTAATGTGACATGAAACTATAAATATTTTAACAAAAATAAAAATTGTTAAAATTGTTAGGTTGTCAATAATTTGTCATTTTGTCTATTAATTACTAAAAAAAAATAATCTAATAATAAAAAAATTAGAACAGTAATTTGTTTTTGTACATTTTAGTAGTAGTAAGAAAAAAGGTTGTGTCAAAAAAGAAGAAAAAAAAGGGTGAGTGAGGTAAATCAACGAGATTGAGAAAAGAAAAGTGTGAGAAAGAAAGAAAGAGGTACGCTACAATCTCATTTGTTCAATCAATCCTTCTTGAATCTATTCATTCATTTCTTCACCGTTACAATTTTCACAAATAACAACAATATACAATACATTATATATATATTCTCTCTCTTGCGAGAAACTCTCTCGGAGAAAAAAAAAAGAAAGTAATTAATAACGGTGGTGGTGGTGGTGGTGATGGAAGAAGGCCTAGTTTGCCAGTGGAGCGTCTTTAGATCTCTTTTGGCAATTCTTCAATGGTGGGCTTTCAATGTCACTGTCATTATTATGAACAAGTGGATCTTTCAGGTTTCTCTCTCTCTTCAAATCTAATAATCATTTTTATATTTTTTTTAAACAATGAGAATAATTAGACTTTATTAATATTATTTTAAATTTCATGTCTTAAAATAATGTTTATCATAAGATCTATTGTTATTGCTTCATGTTATACCTTTTTAATTTTTGTTGATCTATGATTCTGTTTATGTGCTGTTTGTTTCTGTACATTAATTTGTTTTTTTTTAATTTTTTATAAGAGTGTGGATTTGTTGAATTTGATTTACTTAATTGGTGAGTTTTATATGTGTTTTTGTTAATTAAATGTTTTGTTCCTTTTGAGCTACATTCAATGTTTGGTGAAAGTTGTAGAATTCTTTTGTTTATTGTGTGTAATAACAATTTTAAGAGTTAATTTGAATATTTAAAATCGTATAATCTATGTTGGGAAGAACCCGAGTTTGATTCCTGGTTGGAACAACTCTTGGCCAGACTTTACTTACCTTGTGGCCGAACTCTGGATTACCAGACCCCTTTCCCTGGGAACTAGAGGATTAAAAACAAAAAAAAAAATCGTATCATCTAGATGTGATGTGGTGGACCAGGATATATTTAGTGATTCCTTAAAATGGAATGCAGCTACGAAGATATTACACAAATTTTAAATGCTATGGAATTAGCTTTTAAGTTTGGAAATGTCTGTTTTTCATCGCATGGAGTTTGGCCTTCTGGCCACTTTTACTGGGACTTAGGAAAGATCCAAGATCCACCGACGTTCTTATTTTGTTATATTCGAGGCTCTCATAGTATATGTTTTCATTATGACTTTGACGCGTGCAGCGAAGCTTTTTAGTTAAGATCTTAAATGATTCTGATCATAAGATCTTAAATGATTCTGATCACTTAGATTACTTAGATATGAAGACATTACACAAATTTTAAATGCTATGCAATTAGCTTTTAACTTTGGAAAATGTCTGTTTTTCATCGTATGGAGTTTGGCCGTCCTGGCCACTTTTGCTTGGACTTAGGAAAGATCCAAGATCCACCGATGTTCTTATTTTGTTATATTTGAGGCTCTCATAGTATTTCTTTGATTATGACTTTGACGCGTGGAGCGAAGCTTTTTAGTTAAGATCTTAAATGATTCTGATCACCGAGATTACTTAGATCGTTATATTCTTGTTTCATCTGTGACTGTGAGGGAAAAGGCTTATCAATCTTCATCACTTTCTTAAAGATATAGGCATTGACTGTTCTTCATTAATATATAACTATAATCACAATTTTCATAATATATTTAAACCCTTATGTTAATATATCAACAAAAGCACCATTAAAAAAACTCAAAACATGTCTTGCTCTATGGCAATAGCCAACAATTCAAAAGCATTTTTAATGAATTATTGTCTAATGTTAACTGATTCAATCACTTCTCCCCTTTTATCTTAATCCATAAGAAACATGGCTTCTAAGTCTAATTCATCAAGAGACAACTCTGCCAATTGAAGAAGTCCTGCACCATCTTGATGTTGATCATGTACATCTTCATTATGTCCCGCAACCTTGTCTCACATTTTTATACTCTTCACCTTTCCTAGGATTAGTACACATCTACGCATATCTATGAAGTATCTCTTACGTTTTTGGTAAATTTAAAACAAAATTCTGATACTTCTAGGATACGTATCGGTGGGGTATCAGTATCAGATACGGATACTTCCCCAATTTTTAAGTACCCAGACTTCATATATTATAATGAATAACAACAATAAAAGTTTTTTTCCACGAGATGGACTTGGTTACGTGGATCAAAAGATGTCATATTATTCTATAGTAAATAGTAAATCTTGTCTAATGACAAGCCATTTGAATATAAATACAGTAACTCTTAATGATTTGACTTGTAATTTTTCATAGTCATTGTTGTCCACCGTAACATTCCAATCATTGCAATATTTCATGTTGTTTACCATCCAACATGTATGGATGATAAGAAAAGCCTTAAATTTGAACTTTTTCTTCTTTCGCAGAAATTGGATTTCAAGTTTCCCCTATCGGTATCCTGTATCCACTTTATCTGCTCAGCCATTGGAGCATACATGGTAATTAAAGTGCTGAAGCTTAAACCACTCATAGCTGTTGACCCTCAAGATCGCTGGAAAAGAATATTTCCTATGTCATTTGTGTTCTGTATTAACATAGTTTTGGGGAATGTGAGCCTGCGCTACATACCAGTTTCTTTTATGCAAACAATAAAATCATTCACTCCTGCAACAACAGGTAATATTCTTTAATTGATTACTTAGCTGCCGTCTGCTTTAGTTGTAGTTTTAAGGATAATATCATCTGATATTGGTGAACTTGCACAGTTGTTTTGCAGTGGCTAGTATGGAGAAAATATTTTGACTGGCGCATTTGGGCTTCTCTCATACCCATTGTTGGAGGGATTCTTTTGACATCTATTACAGAGCTAAGTTTTAATATGTTCGGATTTTGTGCTGCCTTATTTGGCTGTTTGGCTACTTCTACAAAGACTATCCTTGCAGAGGCTTTATTGCATGGTTACAAATTTGACAGGTACGTAATTTATGCTTTGCCTTTTATCTGTTATATGTTGTTTTTTTATAAAAATTCTGATAGGTTTCAACTAGATTGATTCAATAGAAAGTCAACGAAAACAATGTTTTATTAAGTAAAAAGCCTCTGGATCAAGATGATAAACTCTTGGGCTAATTTGAGCATGCCCCAAAACTCTCCCCAATTCTTACTTTTTGTAACAACCCCTTTATTGCCTCCTCTCCTATTTATTATACCCTGTTAGTTAGTTAGTTAGTTAGTTAGTTAGTTAGTTAGTTAGTTAGAGCTGTTAGCTAACAGATATGTCGATTACATTTCCTTGTCCTCGAGATAAATATGTGGGAAAGTGTGGATCACATTAGAAACTGCTTCCCAGGAATTCTCAAATCCGGACAAATTCTGGCACCGAATGATGATTTCCAAATTCCCTGTTTTGACATAACAATTGGCCAAGACCTCCAAGGGTTGCTGCTGTAATTCCCACTGTTTTGACATAACAATAGGACACATTCTTGATGATCAGTAGGGGCAACTTCAACTTGTAAACATAAAGTACAGAGTGAATTCTGTTGTTGGGTGGCAGCTGCAACTCGTAAGCTACTTTTCCCACCCTGTCTAGGATTTGGGAAGGGCCATAATATCTAGGGCCCAACTTCTCATTCCTTCTTTGTGCAAATAATCACAGCCTGTATGGTTCGGCCTGAAGCAAACCCAGGCTCTCAGTAAAATTGCAGCTCTCTGCGCTTCTTATCTGACTTTGCTTGCTTGAACAGTTCTGACCTAAACTAACTGAGAAATAATCTGTTCCTATTAGTTACAATTGATTCTTGGGAGTCCATGTAATCTAATGCTAAAAAAATTTGCGTGCTGTTAAATTTGATTGCAACACTAGCTACCAACCAACCAGCATGTAGCAACAATGAAACATGATAATATATAAAAAAGAAAAAAATCTTCTGGATTTACACAACTAAAATTTTGTTAGTCTCCCTTGATCCGTACCTGCATACATATGGTAATTTAAGGTGATACTTATTCACAACAAATACCTTCTCTAGTGCTTGATGTTTTTTGTTATATGATACGATTAAAGTAGACAAATGTTTATGCAATCTGGATATGACACAGTTGACAGTTCCATTAGCACTTTCATATTAATTGGAGAAGTACATACTGAACTAGCAGATATTTTTTATACAAGAAGTTATAAATCAGGTAGGTTGAAAATTAGCACGGTTGATGTAAACGATTTCAGGCTATCTTGATGTTACCGTTGGATGTAAACTCCAAAAACTTTAGAACTGTTCAACTTATATTTTCTATTATTCTGTTTATGATGAGGTAAGTTTTCAAGTCAAGTTCTTTTTATTGGGTTACATTGTGAAAGAACAAACGTCTAATATCAACTGCACACTCAAGTCTTAGGACGACACTAACTGAGCTACAAGCTCATTGACAGTGTTTCTGACTTTTTATTTTCTTCAAATACTGTATCCTGGACTATCCTGTGCTTCTGGAATACTCTCTTAATTCCTCAATTAAATGGCCATTTTTGTGTCAATTAGTTTCCAAAAGTTTCAATGATTGCCAGAACTCTAGAGTATGAACATCTTTACTACTGTAGTCTGTCTGTACTGTAACATGTATAAAAAATATTCTGATCAAAAGCCACTTAGGTACTTTGTTTTTAACATTTACTGTTCTTATCTATGCTATGCTATACCTTTTCTGTTCTGTTCTTGTATAGGTTTCACTTTGGCGTACTTTTTCTGCAGTACATAGACTAATTGTTCTTGTTTTGTATATGTAGCATAAATACAGTTTATTACATGGCACCTTTTGCAACCTTGATCATGGTATTACCTGCTTTCTTACTTGAAGGCAATGGAATTCTTGAGTGGTTCAGTGTTCATCCATATCCTTGGGCGGCCATGATCATTATTTTCAGCTCCGGTGTTTTGGCATTCTGCCTTAATTTCTCTATTTTTTACGTGATTCACTCCACCACAGCTGTTACATTTAATGTTGCTGGAAACCTTAAGGTGAGATCGATGAGACATATTCAAATCCACTATACTATTTGGTCTTAAATTCCGATTCATCATATTTATTGACAATTAGTTCATTTCATATACTTGAGGAACTACTTGTACTTTTTCATTTAATACCTGGAGAAAATTGAACTCTTGCAACATTATCATTATAGCTTTAACATGCACATTTTCTGTTATTTCTGCCTTATTTAATACTCTACCACATACTTTCATATCGTTTCCTCAAATGATACACTTCAAATTGCGTGTAAATCACACACTGATGGGATGTATGCGTGATTGGTGTGCAACGAAACGGCGAGGTCTTAAGTCATTCTGCAAATACCAATTAACAGTAATCATGCTTTTTGTGCAGGTTGCGGTTGCTGTCCTTGTTTCTTGGCTGATATTTAGGAATCCAATTTCATATATGAATGCGGTTGGATGTGCCATAACTCTTGTTGGATGTACATTCTATGGTTATGTTAGGCACATGCTCTCCCAACAACCACCAGTTCCAGGAACTCCTCGGACACCAAGGACGCCTAGGAGTAAGATGGAGTTGCTTCCTCTTGTAAATGATAAATTAGATGATAAGGTCTAATTGGTTTAGTTACTAGTGAGGTGTCTGTTGTTTGAAATTACAGTAATAGCTAAAGGTAAAAAAAATATAAAAGTGACTTCGATTCGATTATTTATTCTGTTAGATTTTCCAGTTTCTAATACATATAGTTCTTTTTTGAGCCGCTGACCTCTCCGCCCTCCCTACATGTTCGCTTGATTTGAACGTGATTGTTATCTTCCAGTTTTTCTATTTTATTTCGAAATATGATCGCTGATGCTGCTAGCGCTGTTTCCACACAGGCTGCACAAATTAATTTATATACCAAAATTTGCAATTGTTTTAATTGAAACCAAACTTTGAGTATGAATCTTCGAAGTTTGAGAACCGATGTCTAAAAAAAAAAATCTAAAGAACACAAAGTGGATAGTGCCCTCGATAAGATTTTTCCATTTATGAAAACAAAAATTTAAATTTTTGAGCATTTGCTTAACGAGTCGGAGTCTTTCTCATTTTAATCAGTCTCATTTGGTAGGAAAAAATTTCCTACTCTTTTGTTAAAGAACATTGAAGGTTCACAGAACAACTTGAATCAAGATCTAACAGGAACAATGACCATATGTAATGTCAATGAGAGCCAATATAGAGGAAAAACTTTTCCTAGCTTTCAATATGAATTTGGATGTACATATGATATCTATAAAAAAGAAAAAATACTAATTTTGACACCCTCATTACCCTATATGGTAAATCCTTCCATTTGATTCACACTGGTAACATCATATCTCTACAATAGAACTCTTATGTTGCTTATTTCTGAAAGACACTGCCTTTCCATTTAGAAGCCAAGCAGAGATGTCAATCTTAAGCACTTATGTCAATCTTAAGCACAAATGTTAATCTTATAGCTTTGAGATATTAAAGATATCTAATATGATTTTAAACATACCAACTAGAGGTGTATGGATGAGTGAATAGGGGTATAGATTGTGACAACAGGTTGTTCATTGGGGAAAGTGAGTGGGTCTATGACTAAAGTCCCACATTGACTGATACATAAACTAAACTAAGATGCTCACATATAAAGTGAAACGACCTCTATTGTTTATAAGCACGGAGCCGTGTGATGATCACATAGCGAACTATTCTTTCGCCTTTTACTAAAGAATACCGTGTGAGCGTCACAATTAGCGGCATACGCTAGTTTTTGGAAGAGTCCTCTCTACCGAGGACTCTGCAATATTAGTTCAAATTTTATTAAAATGGAGTTGCTTTGTAGGTTTATTCTGTTGGATTTTCCACAGTTTCGAATTCACGTATTTCATTTTTGAGCCCTATCTCTCATGCCCTTCCTGCATCTTTTCTAGAATTCATCATGATTGTTATCTCCCCATTTTTCTATTTTGTTGCAAGATAGGATTGCAACCCACATCATTCATGTGATGATAGCTAATGATTATTCTGTATTTATGTGAGTGAAAATGAATTGATTCTTTTTTCAGAATTGAATGTATAAATCTAACATTGAATGAAGTTAACAACTTACAACAATCCTTTTATTATTTGCACCGAGTCAACACAAAAATACTGTGTAAAACAGTGTGATTCATCAGAATGTTGTGAATAGTATACATTGTAGATTTGTCATTCTTCAATTGAGTTAACCATAAATTTTGTTGTTGAATTTGCAGTCTTTCCTGTTTCTCCCTTAAACTAGTATTTGTAGTCCTTAGATTCAAACTTGGCGGGGCTTTCTCATTTCTATACATTCTGGCAGTACAATTATCGCAAGAACTTCTAGAATCAAGGGCTGATGTAAATGATTTCTTTTACCACCTGCTGTGTGGTCCTGAATCTATAGCCTTAGGTTGTGGCCTGTGATATGGTATATGATTTCACTGAAATGAATTTTGTACATGTTTGGAAACATGGAAATTCACGGTGCCACCGTGTGAATGACTGAAATTTGGTTTTGTTGCCTCAAAGTCACATCCAAACTGCATAGGAATGCTAGAAATGAAGACGCAATGCGCAACCAAACAACAGGCCAGAAGTTCTTATGCCAAACAACAGGCCAGAAGTCTCATTCATTACTTTACTTCTCTTCTTGACTTCCACTGTTAATGCAAGTATGCAATGCTCAGTAAACTCCTCACCGCAGTTGCCAGTGCTGCTTCCACACATACTGCACAAATTAATTTATATACCAATGTTTTGAATTCTTAATTGTTTTAATTCTAACCAAATTTTGAGTATGAATCTTCAAAGTTTGAGAACTGAGAGACACTTTTCCCACCTTACAATAGAACACTTATGTTGCCTCAAAGACACTAGCTTTTCATTTACTCCAAGCAAATAACAGACCCAAAATTTCCTCAAAGCTTCAACAAATGTTTATTGTGTATGGATGAGTGAGTAGGGGTAGATTGTGACAGTAGGTTGTTCATTGTGGAGAATAGAAAGAGAGTGGGTGTATGACTAAAGTCCCACATCGAATAATACATAAACAAAACTATGATGCTCCCATATAAAATGAAGGGACCTCTATAGTTTTAAAGCACGGAGCCGTGTGATGATCACATAGCGAACTATTCTTTCGCCTTTTACTAAAGAATACCGTGTGAGCGTCACAATTAGCGGCATACGCTAGTTTTTGGAAGAGTCCTCTTTATGAGGGCTCTGCAATATTAGTTCAAATTTTAGTAAGATGCTTATAATTTCTCATGTAAATGACAAATTAAATTGAGATTAATTCAATTTTATGAGGTTTTTTCTTATTTGCCATCCAAGAAGTACTTTTGTTAGCCTCTCATTTCTCATGCCCTTTCTGCATATTGGCTTGAATTAAGCATGATTGTTATCCCCCCCCCCCCCCCCCCCCCCCCATTTTTCTATTTTGTTGCAAGATATGATTGCAACCTGAACTTGGCTACATCATACATGTGCTGATAGCTAACGAGTGATTATTCTGTATTTATGTGAGTCAAAATGAATTGAATTTATTGCACAAAGCCAACAATGAATGAAGTTAAAACTTAAAACAATCCTATAATGAAAATAAATAGTTCCTCAAAATTATTACAAAAGCATATCTAACTTGAAAAAGGTTCTCGTGATGAGAAACCACCACTGCCGATTGAGTTTATAAGAAGTTATCAAAATAAGAAAAATTGAGCTTCAAGCACTGGTGGAGTAGTCCACACCACAAGATGCAAGGCTCATAACGACATTGCACTAGATATCGTAAGTATTCAATCCACCCTTATATTGTGTAATTCTTGGTGTCGGCAATTTCTATTGTGCACGAGTCTGAGGCTTAAAAGAGAGCCTGGTTTGTTGCTAAACTAATTCAATTGTGGAAAGAGGTTGATGGAGCCATGAAAGTTCAATTGTGGAACCTCATAGTAAGGACATATTATTATTAAGATAGTACTAAATGTTTTGGATTCCGGTCGTGCAAGGGCTAAGAGGTTTGAGACTGTCAAAGAAATCTGAGTAATGAACACTCAATTGATATACTCTAGTAGCGGCCAACGTCAATTACTTGGAAAGAAATCATAGCGAAAAGGATATACATATCTCTAGCTACAAATATAGTTGCAATCTAATGCATCGAAGAACCGCCTCTTACTATTTGTCGAGAGGTAGCCATCACGCCCGTTGATGTAAGAAGTTTACTGCTGGAATTGTATGAAATGAGAACCTCCTCTTACTATTTATTTTAGTTAAGTTTAACAATTTATAATATTGTGTGTCTTATATGAATGGTAGCCCATAAAAGTCCATTCATCTATCAAGTACTTGTATATCCCATTAATGACAAAGGTAAATACGCGAAATTCTCAGATAACATACGATCTATGGCTGTTTTATTGTTTTTATTTTTGTCCAAAATTGTAGCACGGCTTAAATTTTTGCTGCAGAAAGTGCAAGCTATTTTTATAAGTCAAATTATTGTCTAAATTATTTTCATATAAGTTTTAAGCTATTTTTATAAGGAATTAAGCTGAACACAATTACTAAACATGTATGTTTTAATTAGTTCTTACATATGAGTGTCACAAAATTAAATTTATATTAGTAGATAAATTCAACGGCACAAGTCTATGGTTGTGGTTGCTGTGTAAAGCCAGGAGGCGGCGGCAGCAGCACCAGGAAAATTGCACTCATTGTAACTTCCAATCACAGGGTTGATCAATCTTGTGGCAGTTATAAATAAAATCACAAAAAGCAACATATGTAAGATAGTATGAAACTTGTATGGATGAGTGAATAGGGGTAGAAAGAAACTGATGGGGTCTATGACTAAAGTCCCACATCGACCGATACATAAACCAAACTAAGATGCTCTCATATAAAATGAAATGACCTCCATCGTTTACAAGCACGGAGCCGTGTGATGATCACATAGCGAACTATTCTTTCGCCTTTTACTAAAGAATACCGTGTGAACGTCACAATTAGCGGCATACGCTAGTTTTTGGAAGAGTCCTCATTCTACTGAGGACTCTGCAATATTAGTTCAAATTTTAGTAAAATAGTTGCTTTTTCTAGCTACTAGTGAAATTGTAAAATAAATCAAAAGTTAATATTGCAAAGGCAATATTTTTTAAGTCGAACTTTTTGGCCCCTCTTTTTTTACATTTATTATAATTTTAGACTCAACTCATGGGTTTTGCCATAACTATTTGTGAGTTTTTGTGTAAAAATTGTGAATTTTAAGATATTTTGTCATTAAATTCAATATTGGGGCAAAATGACACTTTTTTTTAGTAAAAATAAATATAATTTTTAGGGGAAAAACATCCACTCAGATCAAATTTATAATAGAGCCCAAAATGTTTGATTAATAAAGAGGGACCATTTTCATAAGTTTAATAAAATAAGACGGATTAAAGGTGAAATTGAACAATAGTATAACAACATACTGATATATAAAAAATTAGAAAGAATTTAGGGGGGACCGTGGCCTCTGCTGGTCCCCCTTCTAGCTCCGTCCCTGAGTACATGGTTGGCAACATGGAAAGTCACACTGCCACCGTGCGATCGACTAAAATCACGGTCCCCCTTCTAGCTCCGTCCCTGAGTACATGGTTGGCAACATGGAGAGTCACAGTGCCACTGTGCGATTGACTGAAATTTGGTTTTGTTGCTTAACTATAGTCACATCCAAACATGTTCCGAGCAGGCGATCTTAATCCTAATCCTAACTATCAACTACAGACCTAAGTCAGTAGCCAGAAGTTCTTCTGCCTGAGGTAGTCATTCATTACTTGACTTCTCTTCTTCATTTCTACTGTTAATGCAAATATGCAATGCTTAGTAAACTCCGCGCCGCTGTTGCCAGTGCTGCTTCCACACAGACTGCACAAATTAATTTATAAACCAAACATTGAGTACGGATCAAAGACACTAGCTTTTCATTTCCTCCAAGCAACTAGCAGACCCAAAATTTCCTCAAAGTTTCAACAAATGTTTATTCTTATAGCTTTAAGATATTGATGAAAGCTAAACTGATTTTAAACGTTCCAAATAGAAGTGAATGGATGACTGAATAGGGGTAGATTGTGACAATAGGTGAATGGATGTATGACTTAAGTCCCACATCGACTAAATATATCAACAAAACTAAGATTGCTCACATATGAAATGAAAGGACCTCTATTGTTCTCAAGCACGGAGCCGTGTGATGTTTTTCTAAAGAATATCGTGTGAGCGTCACAATTGGCATACGCTAGTTTTTGGAAGAACCCTCTTTATAGAGAGGCCTAAAGAGCAATTTTCGTATTATAATTGTCAAGTCCGACCTATTTTGGCTCAATGGTCCCAATTACATAAATGAGGAAAATTTCTCCTCACCCCCAATATAATCTAAATATTTTGGAAAATTGAATCTGAATTATATATTTATGTGATTCGGATTATGCATTTCCAATTAAAACACATTAAAAAAAACGTTAACATGTCGTCTCATAAGTTTTAGCTCAACTAGCAAAAAATATCAAAATTGTTAGGCTGGACGTCGCAACCCGGGTTCGAACCTGAGATTTCACAATTATGTGAATTTAATTTCAGAGAATTTACCACATCTAAGACAAAAAAAAAAACTTTAACATGTCTCATTAAAAACAAGTTCAAACGATACAAGTCCATAATGACATACAACAAATATTGACATAAAAACATAAGATCTAGATGAAAAAATGTAAATAAAATACAAACGAAAAAAAAATAAAATCGGATTGTATTTTTTTTTTTTTACAATGAGCTGGGGATCGAACCCAGACTTATAACGTATTACTCAAACCCCTCACCACTAGATCAAACCTGGTGGCTTAAAAAAAAAATCGGATTCTAGAATATACAAATAATTGCATTTTTTCTTACCTAACAACACTTTATTTGGAAATACAAATTAGGGGGAATAGTCATTTTGGTCCCTCAATGTGCAACTCGCTGTCATTCTGGTCCCTGACTGAAGAAAAAATACAAAATAGTCCCTAACTCTGCAATCCGTTAGTCATTTTGGTCCTTGGCGTTAAAATTGATCGTTAACTTTACAAAAAAACTGACGTGACATTTTTTGGAGACACGTGGCACGCTGAGTATGCATTAGTTGTACATGTGGCTTTATGACATGGCCATGGACCAAAATGATAGTACTTTTTTTTTCTTCATTTTTTCATCCTCTCATTCTTCTTCAACTTCTTCATACATTCATATAAAATCCAGAAATTGCATAACTCGAAATCGTGGTAAGGATGAAGATGTTGGAGATTTGACTTTAATGTTTGAACCAAAATCTTGCTCTTGTTTGTTTATGTTTGTTTTCTTCCTAACTATGTTCTATATATTATTCAAAGTTGCTGCTAGTCTCTATTTTGTAGCTAAACTTCTGTTTGGTTCTTCACCAGCCCTGTGCATATATAGTGGTAACAGGGGTGTCCTTATAGTGTTTGTCTTTTTGGGAATGAGATGCTTAAATTTATGTTGTGTTGGCTGGCCAATTTTTTGTGTTAACTTTCATCTATAGTGAGACAATTATTTGGTTGGATAGTTTATGAAATTAGGACCTTAGCTAGTTTTGTGCAAAAACAGTTGTAAAAGGGGAGACTCTTGTTTTTGTATTGGTGGTTCCTTTGGCATATGGTAACAAAGTTACTCCTTTTTTCATCACATACTATTGAATTGATGAACGTTTTATCAGCTACAATTGCATAAACATTTTTTTTTTTGTTTTGTGTTTCTTAACTTAAACCAGTTTCCAATGTTTGAACCATAGTTTTTAGCTCCAACATCAACATACACAATTTATGTTCTTCACATACTTTGTATCAACCATTGAAGATACATACTTTATATTTTTCACATACACATGAATGTATGAAAAAGTTGAAGAAGAATGAGAGGAAGAAGATAAAGAAATGGAAAAAAAAAATTACTGTCATTTTGGTCCTTCGCCATGTCATCAGGCCATTTGTCCAACTAATTCCTACTCAGCGTTCCACGCGTCTCCAAAAAAATGCCACATCAGCTTTTTTTGTAAATTTAACTGTTAATTTTAACGTCAGGGACCAAAGTGACTAACGGATTGCAGAGTCAGGGACTATTTTGTATTTTTTCTTCAATCAGGGACCAAAATGACAGCGAGTTGCACATTGAGGGACCAAAATGACTATTTCCCCTACAAATTATTGCATCGATGAACAATAAAATCTGAATAGTCTTAGGTGGAAGTTTTATGACATGCCATGTTCAAAGGAATAGGTGGATCTGAGAAAGCCCCAGTAGAAATTTCATCAAAAACATATTTATTAGCTGCTTCTGTGAAATGAATTCCATCCCAAATTACTCTTGTAGGTCGATTATCACATGAACCTACAAATACTCTAGATCCATTCATATCTATGCTTTCTCCACATCCAGCACTAGTGTTGTAGTTGTACTCTCCTCCATAGCCACAACATGTAACTAGTGGTTGCTCAAATCCTACACATATAAATCATGATAATATTCACTATAGTTATTAGAATTTTATTTTTTTTGTCACTTGTCAATGTTATAATTTTAATTTAACTTACCAAATTTTGTTGGGTTGCTGAAAAGAGAATATTTAACGGAGTAAATATCTACATATATGATTGTACTTTGAATAAGTTCTACACGAAGTTGATCTACAACTTCCTTCAATTGTTGGTTGAAATTTTGAGCAACTTCATTATATTGCTTTGCACAACCATATTGATCCCTTTGGGCTAATATAAATACTAGGGAAATATATGGAATGCACCCAAGTGGTCCTGTATTGTGTATCCAAAATGATCTAGCCCCCAAAATGTACAATGCCTAACAAGAGTAATTAGAGTAAAAAGATAATTAGAGTTATTTGAATTTTTAATGGATTTTATAATAGGGAAAATGGAGTATATAGAAAGGGTGAGAATTACTTTAACATTGATTGAGAAACTTTTAACTATTTCAGGCACTGCAGCATTCACTTGTTGTATAGTCTTGCCTAGAAAGAAGGCACCACTAAGATCGTTTTGACCAATATCAATTGTATAGAGAGCTTCTTGAAAATACTCTTGTTTGGGCATCAAGCTTGCAAACACACCACCTTTGTGAAGAAAAATATTTGAATCAAAACAAATGCAATAAAATATTCGCAAGTAAAATTTTAATGTACTTGTCCGGTCAGCTTAGCTCAGTTGATATAACATTGCATTATATACGCAGGAGGCCGAGATTCGAACCCCGATCATCCCACTTACCTTAAGGGTGAAATTTCTAGCCTTTATGGGCCTAGTTGCAGACCCTTATGGCCGGCCCTAGACACCGATTAAATCACTGTCTCATACATTCATATATAGATGAGACTATAAACTTCTACTTCTAAAGACTAACGTCAATCATCGTTTGAGGACGTCTCCCTTAATTGTCTAAAATAATTGTGAGTGAGTGTCTTCATTAGTACTAAGTTGTTTGATTACCTTGTTGTTTAATAAATTGTGTCCTAGCTTTGAACTGTGTAAATTGAGCAGACTGAATATCAAGAAAGAAAGGACTGAGTCCAGGCAATTGAGGTAAAATTATAGGTGGGAGTTTGATTGTTGCTGATGCCGTTGCAAAGTTTCCTCCATATGAGTAGTTAGCTCCCAATGAATCAAGATATGGACTTAGAAATGGGAGCCCAAAACTATTAGCTGAAATTGCAAAGAATATATATGAAACAAACAAATTAACATTGTAGTGTAGTCATGTTTGAATGCAATCAAGTGCGGTCAACACCTTAGTACGGTTCGATTATCAGTATCTGGCCCACTAGACCGTTTAATATGGTTCGGGGGTCAGTTTTGGTATCAAGTGGTTCCAGCCCCTGATTGAACCGTGGTCCACCCTACTAAGTTCAGCGCCAATCACAACTGAACCGACTAAGGATTAAGTAGAAAACTAACGATATTAATAAATAGTTACCAATGAAATCAATGATTAGTCGACCATCAGAGAATCTTCCTGCAGGTCTGTTGAAATAAGTCTGTCCATAAGGTGGTGGTGGTTGTATAAAAGCAGCAGCTAAACCACCAGTATCAGAGTTTGAATCCCCAAAGTTAAATATGGCAGGGAAATTGCACTCATTGCTACTTCCATTCAATGTGGTAGCTATTGATAAAATCACAAAAAATAACACATGAAACTTGTTTCTCCTAACATAATGCATTGGACTAGTCATTTTGTCTTAAAAATAACCAAATGCAATTGTGGTATATATATGCTTTTCAATTATAACCCCCACCGTTTATTGCACTATCAAGTGGTTGGACTAATTAAGAAGAATTTATATTTAGAATAAGACTTGAAACTTGTTTTTACCAGACAATTTTATTTTTTTAAAATTGTTTATGTTGTTCCAATAAGACCGTATTTAAGGTGGGCGAAGAGGGTGACCGTCCTAAGTCCTAAAAAATAAGTTCAAAATTTAGGTCCTAACTAACTCACACACACAAATATGCATACAAATGAATTTCCGGGATGTATGGTCACCGGAGTATTAACGAGTTTGTATCTAGAAATGTTCGTATGAATTTTGTATCAATATTTGAATATTAAATAAAAAAATTCAATATTTTTTGGAAATTCAAATTTTCTAGACTACTTAATAGTTAGGGCCCAAATTGTAAGTTCGCCCCTAAGCCATTAAAATCTAAGAAACGGCACTATGTTCCAGATATTGATATTCCTCGTAATTTCCCACTAATTTGTCATTCCTCAAATTGCACCTAATGTTGTGGATGTTTCCGCATTCCCGCTAACGTGAATCATACATTACAGCTAGGGTCGTCTCCGATTATTTGGAGACATTGTAGCAATTCTCTATTTAAATCGTAATTTCCCACTAATTTGTCATTCCTCAAATTGCACCTATCGTTATGGATGTTTCTGCATTCCCGCTAACGTGAATCATACATTACAGCTAGGGTCGTAATTAAATAACATAAAAAAATAATTCTCATAGAATATATAACAATATAAAAAAAAGACTGATGACAAATCGTCACACTCTATAATCTAGCCTTATTTTAGCAACTTTAGATAGTTTTTAATTGCTTTTGATCAATAAAGTTGAGTGAAATTGAAACTTATGCGTTGTTGCTTGTATTGCAAGAAAACAGGTTTTTATGCAGGATTCTGGAAAATTACACTACGCTGGGGGCGTGGGAGCATCACGCGCAGCGTAGTCGTGCCTGAGAAGATTTTGAAATCCAGAGTGCAGCCACGCGCGGCGTGGAACAGGCCACGCGCGGCGTAATCCACAAGTCAGAGAGCTGTTTTTAGGGGTTGAACTACGCGCGGCGTGGAAAGTCATCACGCGCGGCGTAGCAGATCATCAAGTTGAAGAATGAAACCCAGGATCTCTGTCACGCGCGGCATGGGCAGTTTCACGCGCGGCGTAGTAGTGGAAAGAGCGACCACGCGCGGCGTAATGGATCTGGCGCGCGGCGTGGTCGCGATGTTATAAAACAAAATCTGTTTTTCTGAGTTTGGGTTGGACTTTTTCTGCAATTCTTGACTATACTCTTGATCCAGTACTTGAAGATCACGATTCAACACTCCATTGGGGAGCTCCAGGCGCATCGGATCATGGAGATTCAAGCCGTGATGATGAAGCAAGGAAGCGCTCAAATGAAGATGAGGAGCTAAACTCCTTGGAGGTAGAATCTAGGGTAGTTTAGAATGTAATTAGCAGAAATGTAAGCTTCAAGGTGTAAGTTCATACTCATTCCAATATGTTTATTAAATGAATTCAGTTCTTAATGCTTTATGGTTCTTAATTAGCGTCGTAATGATCTTGAGTTGAGTCACGTGCGAGAGCATTGGTTCAATGTCTGATTTGAATTCATTTAGCACGCGGGCGTTCTCCGGTCGAGAGATTATGTGAGGCGTAGTGTGTAGCGAACGATTGACGCGCGTTAATCTCATTCGTTGTAGATAGCTGAGCACCCGAGAGGGGGAGCATCGACAACGAATAGAGTGATTGTTAGACAAGAGATTGCATTTCACCAAATTGTCAATCTAGTTGTGGACATTTGAGTATGAGTTTACGCATTTGAAGATTGCATGATGCTAGCTATAGACTAAACGATCCCGATGATTCTACCTTGTTTTACTTAATTGCTAAGCACTAAGTTTCTACCACTTGATCACCAAACACACCCCCAATTATGTTATGTTTTTACACAATGAATTTAGACACCGTTACACTCGTTTGATCACACAATCCCTGTGGATCGATAACTCATAAATACTATTACTTCTTGATATTCGTACACTTGCGAACTATTCATCAAGTTTTTGGCGCCGTTGCCGGGGATTGTGATAGATTCGACGAGGCAATAGTGTCTATATTTGTTCTGTTTTTCTGTTTTTCAGTTTTTCTGTTTTGGTGATTTTTCTCTTGTGAGCTTTCTACTCGTTTGCTTGCGTGTTGCATGCGGAGAACAGGTACACCCGAGCTGCTATTCGATCCGGAGATTGAGAAAACTGCTCGTGCGAATAGGAGAGCTGCAAGAGAAGCTCAAGCGTTGAAAGAAAGGACTCCAACTACTAGTGCACCGGAACTTGAAGAGGGTGCAGCTGTCATGGAGGAAGAGCAAGAGCCACCGCGAAATGTTCCACCACCGAGACGCACTCTTGGTGATTATGGAAGGAGAGACAACGATGTATTGGCTAACCAAGGGTTTCAACCGGCTAATCCGGTCTCATTCGACATCAAGAATACGGTTCTTTCAGCTCTTAAGGAGAATCCGTATTCCGGTTCCGAATCTCAATGCCCAAATCTCCACCTATCTCATTTCTATGAAGCATGTGACTATACCGATCCACCCGGAGTGAGTGAATCGGACAAAAGATTGAGGCTATTCAAGCATTCCCTCACCGGCCGTGCCAAAGATTGGCTAGACACGATACCGACTGGAACCATTGAGAGTTGGAGGCAGTTGGAGCGGAAGTTCTTAGACCGCTACTTTCCCATCCACAAGTTCCTAGAAAGAAGAGCTGAAATTAGCAACTTTGAACAAGCGGATGGGGAGACACTCTATGATGCGTGGGAGAGGTTCAAAGTGTGCCTTAAAAGGTGTCCACACCATGGTTTTGATGGGCATAATCAGATGCAAATGTTTACCCAAGGCTTGAGACCTCAAACACGGATGATTCTTGACGCGTCGGCTGGTGGTTCATTGAAGAATCGAGATGAAAATGAAGTTAGGGAATTGGTGGAGAGTATGGCTCAAAACGAGTACAGAGACACCACGTCTAAAGGAGCCAAAGGAAAAGGAAGAGTTGGGGAGCTGGACACACAAGAAGCATTATTAGCTCAACAAAAGCTAATAAGTAGTCAAATGGAAGCAATGATGAAGTTGCTATCCAATCCGCAAGTTCGATCTTTCCCAATAGGTAAAATTGACAATGTGCGCTGTGATTTTTGCTTGCAGGACCACCCAAATGGCGGATGTTTCCCGGAGGGTTCAGAGGAAGCTCGCTACCTCGCCAATTTCCGGAAGCCGTCCAATAGTATCAACAACGGATCTGGTTGGGGAAACAATATGCAAGGCCAAAGCACACCGCAACAGCAGCAAAGGCAGCCCTCACGTATGGAAGAAACCCTCAATCAATTCATGATGATGACTCAAGGTAATCTAGAGGCGTTGAAGACAAGTCAAGAAGCTTCAAACAAAAATCATGAAGCCTCGATCAAGAACCTTGAGGTCCAAATGTCTCAACTTTCAAAACAGTTTTCGTTATTGACCCAAGGAGCCTCCGGTGGAAACAAGCATGATTTGAATAGTGTGACTTGTAATGGAATAACTTTGAGGAATAGAGAGGTTCCGGAACGGCCAGCTACCGAGAAACATGTGAAAAAAAGAGTCGTTGAGGGAGGAGTTGAAAATACAAAAGAGGGTGAAGTTGAAAAAGAAAGAAATGAGGGAGAAGTAGAATTTGAAATTCTGTCCAAGGAAGTAGAGAATGGTGAGAACAAAGAAGAAGAAGTAGAAAAACAGAGGGAGATGAAGGAAAGAGAGAAAGAAAGGAAGAAGAATTTTGAGAGAGAAAAAGGGTGTGATGAATTACCCTATGCTAGGATGCCTTATCCTAGGAAGAAGAAAACGAAGAATATTGATAGAGAGAAAGACTTCAAGAAGTTCATGAAGGTGTTAAATAAGCTTGAGATGGCCATACCCTTAGTGGAAGCGTTAGAACAAATGCCAAGTTATGCAAAGTTCTTGAAGGAGTTACTTACTAAGAAAAGGAAGCCTCTCGATGACGAAATGGTAAGTATGACCGAAGAGTGTAGTGCACTTATTCAACAAAAGTTGCCTCAAAAGAGGAAGGATCCAGGAAGCTTTACCATCCCTTGTTCTATTGGGGATCTTGTTATCGGGAAGGCCTTGTGTGACTTGGGTGCTAGCGTGAATTTGATGCCATTATCGATGATGAGGAAGATACCGGGGGCTGTTGCAAAGCCGACAAAAATGAGTCTTTCATTAGCGGATAGGTCTATTGTGTATCCGGAAGGAATCCTCCATGATGTGCTGGTTAGAGTCGGGGGATTTGTGTTCCCGGCTGATTTTGTTGTGTTAGACATGGAAGAAGATCGGAATTGGGAACCTTTGCTTTTAGGAAGACCATTTCTAGCCACCGGACGTGCTCTTATCGACGTGGAGTTGGGAGAACTAAGGCTGAGGACTGATGGTGAGCAAATTCTTTTTAATGTGTTTGAAGCAATGAAACAACATGATGATGATTCCCAATGTTTTCGAGTTGAGTTGGTTGACGAAGTCATTGAGGATGTTTTCCCTGTTCAACACCCTTATTCCTCTCTCGACAAGGTGTTAGTCAATTCCAAAAGTGCCTTAGAAGAGGAGTGGGAGCAAGAGATCGAGTTGTGTATTAGCAATTTGGGTGCTGATTGGATAGATGGAAGCCCAAAGTTTGAAAACTCGTTTGGAGTCGAAACCAAGGATACAATGAAAGAGGAAAGAAAAGCACCCGAATTGAAGCAGCTGCCCTCACATCTTAAGTATGTTTTCTTGAGTGATGATGATTCATTTCCAGCCATCATTAGTAGCAATCTCACTCAAGAAGAAGAAGAAAAATTGTTGGAGGTTTTAAAGTCTAACAAAGCCGCAATGGGGTGGACTATATCGGATCTAAAGGGTATAAGTCCGACCTTTTGCATGCATAAAATCAAGTTGGAAGCTGAGTTTAAACCGGTTGTGCAACCTCAACGTAGGCTCAATCCTACCATGAAGGAGGTGGTGAAGAAAGAGGTGCTGAAACTCTTGGAAGCAGGAATGATATATCCCATTTCCGATAGTGCATGGGTGTCTCCGGTTCATGTGGTGCCCAAGAAGGGGGGCATGACTGTAGTAAGGAATGACAAGAATGAGCTTATCCCATCAAGAACTGTTACGTGTTGGAGGATGTGCATTGATTATCGCCGGCTGAACACGGCCACACGAAAGGACCATTTCCCCTTACCATTTATGGATCAGATGTTGGAACGGTTGGCTGGACAGGAGTTTTATTGCTTCCTCGACGGTTACTCGGGGTACAATCAAATCACCGTCGATCCGGAGGATCAAGAGAAGACCGCGTTCACTTGCCCATTCGGTGTTTTCGCTTATCGAAGAATGCCTTTCGGATTGTGTAATGCACCGGCGACATTTCAACGATGTATGCTAGCCATCTTCTCAGACATGATGGAGGACACAATGGAGGTATTCATGGATGATTTTTCAGTTTTTGGTAAGTCTTTCGACTTTTGTCTTTCCAATTTGAATGCTGTTTTGAAAAGATGCATAAGTACCAATTTAGTGTTGAATTGGGAAAAATGCCACTTCATGGTGAGAGAGGGGATTGTTCTCGGCCACAAAATCTCCTCGAAAGGGATTGAAGTGGATCAAGCCAAGATTGAGGTAATCAAAGAGCTACCTCCACCGTCTAATGTAAAGGGAGTCAGGGGTTTCCTAGGACATGCCGGGTTTTACCGGCGGTTCATTAAGGACTTTTCAAAAATAGCGAAACCCTTGTCATCCTTACTTGTCAAGGATGCGGTGTTCAATTTTGATGAGGCTTGCATGGCCGCTTTTAATTACCTTAAGAACAAGTTGGTTACTGCTCCGGTAATAGTTGCCCCACAGTGGGACCTTCCGTTTGAGCTAATGTGCGATGCTAGCGATTACGCGGTTGGAGCAGTTTTAGGACAGCATCATAACAGGTTGTTCCATGTGATATATTACTCTAGCAAAGTTCTTAATGAGAACCAAGTTAATTACACCACTACAGAGAAGGAGTTGCTAGCGGTAGTCTTTGCATTGGAGAAATTTCGTTCCTACCTAGTTGGGTCGAAAGTGATTGTTTTCACCGACCATTCAGCCCTTAAGTATTTGTTAACAAAAGGGGATTCCAAGCCGCGGTTGTTGCGCTGGATGTTACTCTTACAAGAGTTTGACTTGGAGATTAGAGACAAGAAAGGTGTGGAAAATGTGATTGCGGATCATCTCTCAAGGCTAACCAATCCGGATGTTACTAGTAAAGAGGAAGCAATTCAGTGTGAATTTCCGGATGAAAGGTTACTCGCTGTGTCTGAGTTCCCGTGGTTTGGTGATATTGCTAATCTCAAGGCTAGCGGGTTCATTCCGGACGACATGACAGCGCAGCAGAAGAAGAAGTTGTTTGCGGACTCGGGACACTATTTTTGGGACGACCCTTACTTATTCAAAATGAGTAACGACGGGATGATTCGTCGATGTGTTGATGATAGCGAGATTCGAGGCATCATGTGGCATTGCCACAATTCGCCATGTGGAGGGCATCACAGTGGCCATAGGACAGCTGCGAAAGTGCTGCAATGCGGGTTTTATTGGCCGACAATCTTTCACGATTGTGTGGCATTTGCAAAAGGTTGCGATGCTTGTCAGAGATCAGGGAGTATCTCTAAAAGAGATGAGATGCCACAATGTGGTTTAACTGAAGTGGAACCATTTGATGTGTGGGGAATTGATTTCATGGGACCCTTTCCGTCATCCCAATCTAATATGCACATCTTGGTTTGTGTGGATTATGTGACAAAGTGGGTCGAAGCTGCGGCATGTCAAGCCAACGATTCTGCCACCGTGGTGCGATTTCTCAAGAAGAATATATTCACACGGTTTGGAGTGCCAAGGATTCTAATCAGTGATGGGGGGAAGCACTTCATTAATCAGCACCTTGAAAGCTTGTTAAGGAAGTATAACGTCAAACACAAGGTGGCCACTCCGTATCATCCTCAAACCTCCGGGCAAGTTGAAGTGTCAAATCGCCAATTGAAGCAGATTCTTGAAAAGACGGTGTCATCATCAAGAAAGGATTGGTCTTTTAAGCTCGATGATGCGTTGTGGGCATACCGTACTGCATTTAAAACCCATCTCGGGTTCTCTCCTTATCAACTGGTTTATGGGAAGGCTTGCCATTTACCGGTGGAACTTGAGCACAAGGCATATTGGGCAGTCAAACAGCTGAATATGGATGCCACTCTCGCTGGTAGGGCTCGATTGTTGAAGCTAAATGAGTTAGAAGAATGGCGCGAGAGAGCATACGAAAATGCAGTCCTATACAAGGCACGGACCAAACGGTATCATGATGCGAAATTGGTTCCAAAAGAATTCCGCAAAGGACAGTTGGTGCTATTATTTAACTCTAGATTCAAGTTATTCCCCGGGAAGTTGAAGTCTAAATGGTCTGGCCCTTTCGTGGTGAAGGAAGTTTTTCCACATGGGGCGGTGGAAATCCATAAAGAGGGGGAGGAGAATCAGAGTTTTAAGGTGAACGGTCAAAGGTTGAAAGTATATCAAGGCGGAGAGATCGTTCGCCACAATGTGGCATTGTTCTTTCAGGATCCGTAGGTGTGTGGCCGTCAAGCTTAGCGACGTTAAACAAGCGCTGGTTGGGAGGCAACCCAATAATGTCTAACGTTTAAAGTTGTGTTTGTTTTGTAAGTATGCAGGAATTATGCAGTTCAGCAGGAAACAGAGGCACATCAGGTACGACGCGCGGCGTGAAGGTAGTCACGCGCGGCGCAATTACTGAAATTAAAGAAATTGGAAATTTTGGTCCTGTCGCGCGCGGCGTGGTTCAGCCCACGCGCGGCGTGGTGCAACCTAGAAGCTGGGAAGTGTCACAGAGGGACTCTCATGCGCGGCGTGAAGGTAGTCACGTGCGGCGCAATTACTGGGAGTGATGAAAGTGGAATTCTTGGTCCTGTCCCGCGCGGCGTGATTCAATCCACGCGCGGCGTCGTAAGGTCAACATGACCGTTGGATTTTTGGTCAGACTGCAATTTGAAATTTTAAAATGATATGTCACGCGCGGCGTAGGGGATCTCACGCGCGGCGTGGTCATGGTTTCAGGTTTGGTTATTTAAACTCATCAGCTTTCAGGTACAAACTCACAATTCACTAAGGTTCGAATTTATCTGCTTGGTTTTAGGCTTCAGATCTAACATATCATCAAATTCTCAAGTGTGATGTGAGGCCTAAAATCAGTGCAAGTGAATATAGAATCCTTGGCTTGTTTCAATATATGAGAATTTCAAAAGTATTAAGGTATGCAGTTTTGTGCTTGGTTTTAGACCTCAGATCCACCATCTATTCTGACATTCCATGAAGGATGTGAGTCCTAAAATCAATGCACGTGACTGCTATTCACCTTCTTCTCATCCATGTTTTATGCAGTGTGTCGCAAGTAGAGTTTTCTTGAGGCCCTCTAACTTCTGCTGAATTTTCATGACTTGTTTCACTTACTCTTTTAATTCTTGTCTTTTAAATTCTGTTGGTTTGTAATAATTGCTATAATTGCTTGGATTGGCTGGATAATTACTTTTGTACTCCTAATTTGAACTTCCTCTTGGATAATTGTGGAATGATTTTTACGTTTAGAGTCTATTTCGGTATGTTGGCATGTTCTTTTAGTCACTTGAGTATCAATTGCTTGATTGTTTCCGTGTGCAATGTGTGAAACTTGCAGTGCAATAGCTTGTTGCACTCACGCGATCAAGAGGCAAAGGAGAGGAAAACACACTTTTTGACCGGTCCTTGGATTCGACCCATCCGTGAGGTATCGAACCAAACACTCTTATTCTTTCTATGTGTGATATCCACTCATGTATTGTCTCTAGATTTTGCGTGTCGTCTCTTTGTTTGATTGGTACTTTTGTAGCACACACGAGGCATGTTTATTGGTACATTTGGGCCTTTCTATCCACCCTTACATTTATATATCCGTTGCTTACCCATTTTTGAGCCGAAAGAAAAGATGTCATTTTTGCTAAACCTTAAGTTTTTGATGAAAAGAAAAAAAGGAATGACTTTCTTGGAGGTTAGACACCTAATTGGTGGTTGATGCGCATTGCTCACCACTAAGTTTGGGGTTGCTCTTGGGATGAGCAAATCTTTAAGTTTGGGGTGGGGGTACTAAAGAATTTGCAAAGTAGTTTTGATGAATTGTGATTTTGAAAAGTTGTGAAAAATGTCAAAAAAATTGCATAGTCATGTGAAAGAAGAAATGAAAACAAACAAATAAGAGAAAAGTATGTGAAAAGAATTGAAAAAAAAAAGTGATAGCTTTGAAGTGTGAATTGAATTGCAAAACTTTTGTGTTGATATGAAGGTATTCTCTAGTACCCTATGTTTCAAAAGAATGAGGGTTTTCGGTTTATGAGTTTTTCTTTGACTAATAGGGTGATTTAACTCCAAGTTTTTCTACTACTTATCCAAAATGTCACCATCCACCCTAGCCGAGCCACGTTATAACCCTTAAAGTCCTCTAATGTGTGTGCACAAAGTGAACCGGACGAATTTTGAGATTACTTGCAAAATTATAAGCTGACTTGCATTGATGTGTCGATTTGAGTGAACTACCTTGTATGAGAGTATGTGAGTAGTGTGATGAATTCTCAAGGACCATGGTTGGGAAGTGTGGACTAATTGAAAATGCCTTGCGGGAGCAATTTGTGCAATTGAGCATTGTTTGCAGGTGGATCACGGATCATTAGGTGACTCTCACGTATGTATGATTCGAGTGGTTTTAAGGAAAATGCCAAAATTCCGACGTGGAAGCTTGAGGTAAAGGTTGTTTCCTTGAGGACAAGGAAAGGTTCAAGTTTGGGGTTGTGATGACAAATCGTCACACTCTATAATCTAGCCTTATTTTAGCAACTTTAGATAGTTTTTAATTGCTTTTGATCAATAAAGTTGAGTGAAATTGAAACTTATGCGTTGTTGCTTGTATTGCAAGAAAACAGGTTTTTATGCAGGATTCTGGAAAATTACACTACGCTGGGGGCGTGGGAGCATCACGCGCAGCGTAGTCGTGCCTGAGAAGATTTTGAAATCCAGAGTGCAGCCACGCGCGGCGTGGAACAGGCCACGCGCGGCGTAATCCACAAGTCAGAGAGCTGTTTTTAGGGGTTGAACTACGCGCGGCGTGGAAAGTCATCACGCGCGGCGTAGCAGATCATCAAGTTGAAGAATGAAACCCAGGATCTCTGTCACGCGCGGCATGGACAGTTTCACGCGCGGCGTAGTAGTGGAAAGAGCGACCACGCGCGGCGTAATGGATCTGGCGCGCGGCGTGGTCGCGATGTTATAAAACAAAATCTGTTTTTCTGAGTTTGGGTTGGACTTTTTCTGCAATTCTTGACTATACTCTTGATCCAGTACTTGAAGATCACGATTCAACACTCCATTGGGGAGCTCCAGGCGCATCGGATCATGGAGATTCAAGCCGTGATGATGAAGCAAGGAAGCGCTCAAATGAAGATGAGGAGCTAAACTCCTTGGAGGTAGAATCTAGGGTAGTTTAGAATGTAATTAGCAGAAATGTAAGCTTCAAGGTGTAAGTTCATACTCATTCCAATATGTTTATTAAATGAATTCAGTTCTTAATGCTTTATGGTTCTTAATTAGCGTCGTAATGATCTTGAGTTGATTCACGTGCGAGAGCATTGGTTCAATGTCTGATTTGAATTCATTTAGCACGCGGGCGTTCTCCGGTCGAGAGATTATGTGAGGCGTAGTGTGTAGCGAACGATTGACGCGCGTTAATCTCATTCGTTGTAGATAGCTGAGCACCCGAGAGGGGGAGCATCGACAACGAATAGAGTGATTGTTAGACAAGAGATTGCATTTCACCAAATTGTCAATCTAGTTGTGGACATTTGAGTATGAGTTTACGCATTTGAAGATTGCATGATGCTAGCTATAGACTAAACGATCCCGATGATTCTACCTTGTTTTACTTAATTGCTAAGCACTAAGTTTCTACCACTTGATCACCAAACACACCCCCAATTATGTTATGTTTTTACACAATGAATTTAGACACTGTTACACTCGTTTGATCACACAATCCCTGTGGATCGATAACTCATAAATACTATTACTTCTTGATATTCGTACACTTGCGAACTATTCATCAAAGACATTGTAGGAATTTGAACTAAAGACCTCGCAATCAAAAATATTAGAGGCCACCATTAATTTACGGACACACATTTAATATTTTATGAACATTAAAAATATATAACTATTATTAGAGGCCTCAAAATTTTGAGCCTTCAAAATAGCCTTAAAATTTTGAGATCCGATACAACCGCAAACTCAATACATGAATATAAGCCGCCCTGATTATAACTAAAGTTATAGATACGTTCGCTAATGTGAAGTCAAATATTACAACAATTCAAGCAATATCGATAACTTTTACTATAAAACAGGTTTTTGAAAAAGAAAACACGATGGTGCGGTTTCCACCATAACATCTAACATTTCTGCGATAAATGAAATGAACCTATCAATGTATAGAAGTTAATTCTGGAGAATGACAGCACATGGGATGACATATCATATACTTGAAATGTTTAAGGTACTGGGCGTACTTAATCAATGATATGGATTGCAGTGCAGCATTGGTGCAAAGTTTTGTATGGTAGAATGATAATGTGGTAAATAGAAATAATGATTAATGTTACACTAAATAATTTAATTTTAATTTACATTAAAAAAAAAATTAACAGAGTAAATTATAATAGGCCGAATATTGTAAAGTGCGAAATTTTTCCCATTACAAAATTACTCCCCAGTGCAAGATTGCAAATTATATATAATTCATAGGATTGATGTTCATTCATTGTATCTACCTAGATTGAGGTAAAATTACATGTGATAATATGCTTGAAAACTATCTTTCTATCATTTTGAAACGGAGGGAGTAGTATAATTTTAATATAAATTTTTACTACATCGTACATACTTGCAGTTATTTTAGACATAATTGATAAATATTTTTGTCTAATCACTATTAATTGATAATATTTATCTTGTATTTTTTTGTTTATAATTATCAAATATTAATATATTTACAAAAGAGGGCAAAAGCCCGAGGAAAAAAACTAAAAACTAAAAAATTACACGAATATTTTGAGGTATGTAGGCGTCACAAATGTCATCAAATAAGAGTTTATGAAGATTTATACGAAAACTCAAAAACATAAATATCAAAAGAATTTAAAGTAAGGCCAATCAACTGATCTATTTCCTTCACAGCAAGTGTTGGTATGAACTAGCCAATTCATACGCTTTAACTCACGACGAATTAGGGTTGAAAATGCATCGTTAAAGGTTTTTCTTCTATTATCTCAACAGTGACAAACGACCTTTGCCTATGATGGAAAAATAAAGGTATCTACCGATGATGAACGTCACATGAGATCTACCTATTTTCTATTGGTTGATCTATTTTTCAAGTTCATTATCAAATTTGTTTTGAGTTGCATTTTCAACCTGACAATTATTTTTATTATCTATTTCTAAGAGTAAAAACACTTTGATAATTTGTAGTTTGATCGGGAGATAAGTAAAATCCGACCTATGATTTTTTTCCCAACGTGTTTTGGGAATAATATGTGCATGAAATAAAATGAAATTTCAACTTCAAACCAAATCATTACAAACTGTGAACATTCCTACATGGAACAATTCAGCTGTTAAAACTCTCAAAATGAAGTGCCAAACCAGAAAATATTAAAGACTTGAAGTTCCCTTTCGACGAACAAATCAACATACTCTAAGATAGGAATGTTAAAACACAAACACAAGGCAGCTGATATACAATTATAGTGAAAATAAGATTATTTAAAAATGATAGTGTACAAATAATGAATCGTTTTTACTATTTCCGCTTATTCAAATCCTATCTTATTCGAATCCTATCACTGCTCTATTTAATTTACAATGCCGACCCACAATCATTGGGGAAAATAACTATATGAGCCTAGTCCTATGCCAATCATCAATGAAGACACAGATTCTTGTATATGCAACTAATATATGTCAAGAATGAATGGCCCTATTATTAAATTAAATATGAGCTACAATGTTTAATCCTGTGCAGTTGCTTTCCATGTTAGCAGCATACTGTGAAGATATCTTTCTATACAAGTCACCTTCACACACCGATGATATATCTTCAGGAGACAACACCATTTTACCTCTGCTCAAATAATGTTCAGCATTCCGCCTGCATTAAAACATTAAGCAAATCATTTAAGAATTTTTCTAGTTAACTTTTTCAATAATTCGAAAGACTGAAAACAGCTTGATTTCCTTCACAAACATTTACCTTCCTTTCCTCATCTTTTTAACACCTTGTGAAATGCGGAAATCCTCTGAAATTGAAATTTGGCGCAGTGAAGAAAGATATTCACTAAATGCAATGCCTTTAATTGCCGTTGTTGATGATTTTGCAGGAACAATGGATCTGATCACGTTGAACAGAGATGTTCTTCTTTCTTCATATTGCATGCTGCGAAATTGAAGCCGATATTAAGAAATAATGAAAAGTAAGATTTTAAAAATGACAAAAAAAAAGGATAAGAGTGCCCAACAGGTGTAGAGAACTACCAAAATGAAAGACACGGCTATATATATACCTCTTCTTATCATTCCTTGGGTTGTTCACCTCTAAAAGCTCTTTGCTAAAGTTACTCATGGGTTTGGTGTGTTCCTGTCTTGATAACTTCCCCAGAGCCATAATGTTTGCAGTAGAAGCCAACATCTCTGAAGTTATGTCGACCCTGTTCGCAAAACCCAATTTGGATCCGACATCTACTATATGCTTGGCATAAAAGCAAAATCCATGTACAGCAACATTTGACATCATCATTTGTTCATCATACCAACTAAATGTGGATTCATCAGACAGGAAAGTTGGAGGCTCCATAATACCCTGCATGTTCAGTATTATCATAACTGGAGTACGAATATAATACAATTGAAGAAAAAATATTTTATCACAAAACTTACACATTGTTTTTGCTGGTGATTACAAAACAACAAATCAGCTTCTGAAATTAGATTGCTTAGTCCACTAGCAAGTTTAACAACCTCTATAGCACCTATCTGTTCTGAGGCAGCATGCTGTTTTAAATCTGTTCGACAATCCCGAAGTTTCGTCCAAAAACTTTGCACCAAATCTATCTCCATAGATTGACTAGAATCAACAAAATTTGACTTCAGCTTGACATCAGTTTGACTGCACTCATCCAACGTGTTATACACAGTTGGGATTTCCATGTTCTCATCAATCAAATCATGTGCTGTTGTTCTTGGAGAAGATTTGGGAATTTCAGTATTCACCAACAAATCTCGATCTTGAGGCACTTTGGCCAAGCGCTGACAAACACCAAAAGAGAATGGTGTCATCTCATTACCCAGAGAAGCATCTATCGGACAAGCAAGATGGTCACCATATGACACTACTCCAGACTTTGTTTCTATTCTATTTTGAATTGCAGTCTCGGAAACAAGTCTTGATTCTGGAAAACAAGACATATCAAGTGATTTAGGTGTTTTGTTTAAGCAGGCATCATACGTTGTTTCTAAATATTTACACTGTTCCTCCTCTGAATTTTCCAAACCAGAACGCAGCAGCTCGCAAAATGACATACTGGCATAGCTTTGATTCAATAGAAATGCAAAGGAAGATTCACGGTTGCCTTCAAGGCATTGTTTCTTGTAAGCTTCGTCATGAACATCTACAGAATGTCTACTATATGGATCCTTATTCATAGCATCCGAGGACATCACTACAAGGTTATTTTGGTCGTTTTGCCAAGAGGATGTTACTGAGGATCCAGAACAATTACAAAGCTCAGAGATAGCACTATATTGACTTTCAAACTCACCGCAGTCTGTAATAGGTGCAATCCTCTTTGAGACCTCTACTTTGGGCTCTAAATAATCAGTTTCCATACACTGCACATCTAAGTTATTTTGCTTGTCATTTATGCAAAGCTCTTCATTAGCTAACCCTTCCCAGTTTGAGTTGTTTTCCGTTATGGTTATTGACTTGGCAACTTCCTTCTCGATTAGTTCGGATAACTCTGAGGGAAAACTCCAGGGTATTATCTTTGGTAGTATCTTATGACCAGCCTCAAGATCAAAAGGTAGTGAGCCATATACTGTCTGCACTTTCTTGTCTGGACAGAGAAGAAAGAAATCAGAAGTTTTACCAAGCCATTCCAATGGAAATAAGATACAAGGGAATTGTAAGAGAACAGTCAAAAGCAACACAGTAATGATCCAAAATTTTAAGAATCGTGGTTTTCTTGTAAGTCATATACATGCATATATGCAATCTAGTTCCAAACATAAACCACATAATAATTTGAAGATAAGGAATATAGCTAACAGAATATATTTGGATCTATTTATCGGAATGATTATCAAATAAATCTATGATTATCAATTAAACAATATCTTCCTCTTAAAAGGGGATGCTATGTTACCTTTGCCATGTTTTTTCTTCTGGAACCAGAACTGAATATGCATAATGGCTTTACGAATATCCCTATCACAAGACTGGATAAACTTCTCTAATAAAAGAGGATTGATGTTGACTTCTTCTGCGACACAAACCTGCAGGTCATCCACCGAAGAGTTAAATTTCACTTTCAATCTTTTCATTTTCCCGTCTTTTTTACAAGTTGGAGAGCTTAAAGCACATACCGTGAACAAATGGCAAAGCAACTCATCCGGCAATGGCAATGAGAAAGAAACATGTAGTCTACACAAATTAATTGGCAGGCCAGCATTTTTACCTAATTTACAAAATTGAACAAATTAACATCAACACGTTGATAAAAGCAATATGTCGAGCAATAATGTAATACTGAAACAAGCCATCTCACTGTTGCTGGTCAGTATAATTGGTCCTTTTGCTGTCTCAGCAATGTGTTGTATGGCAGCAATACATCCACGATCTTCGGGAAAAAGGATGTCCACATCCTCAACTAGAATTAAAGTTTGCATAGAATCATATGTAAGCGCATTATTTGTGTCATATAACTTCTGAGATGTTCCACCAGGACTATGCGCTCCATCATCAGATATGGTTATCATTTCAATGACATCATCATCCTTCTCATCAGCTGCTTTAACATTAGGTGAAGCCGGGGCTGGGAGCAGTTTCACAGTTTTCTTCTGTGAACTCACAGTGTGTTCCACTAACCTGAGATACACAACATATAAAATACGTTACACCGTAGCTTAATAGAAGTGCTTCTTAAAACAAGTAACTTGATTTTATTAAAACTGAATTGAATTAAGGAAGGACTCTTTCACAATGAAGAATGAATACCAGAACCAGCTCAGCCATCATTAAAAGCTTAGAGCTTGAGAGTTAGAACATCTATGGACTCCAAAAACACTTAATAATGCTTAGCTCATGTTTGTTTACAATTCTGAAGATCTAAAATTTGTTTTTCTATCTTCAATTGGATAATCATCATACCAGACGCTAAAAATATCAAATTACTGAGATAAATACAACTTAAAAAGAAATTAATGTGATTTTACAATAGCTACTAACACAAAGCTTTTTGCTATCCAGCATAAAGCAGTGTTTATGCTATAGAGTTTCTACATCAGCATGTAGGGATGACAATGGGTAATAGCTATTTATGATTTTCTTGCTCAAGAATTTTTTTGGAACGTTTATTCAGCATTCAAAATAAGCCAATAAAAAATGCAGGAAAGTGAAAGCACAGGTATCAGACTATCGAGTAATGTACTGTTCTGAAAAAAAACACTCAGCTACAGATATTTTTTTGCAATAGTTATTAGTAAGCATTGACAGGAAAATTAACAAACCTTTTGACACCATGTGATCCAAGAGCATCTCCAAAATACTGCTTGACAGCAACCCCATTTCGAGAGTCTGATGTATTGAGCTGTTGAAATGAGAGATAACCTTTATAACCTTTAATTTTTTTGGTTAAATTGATAATTGAAATTATAGATACATAAAAACAATGAAAGGAATTGTTTTTAGCAACTTAAAGATATTTTTTTAGAAAGGATGCTCATATAGGACTGCCAAGACGCATGCCATGTCATTTTCTCAATATACTTCCTATCAAAGATTAGGCCAGTAAGTCAAGACTCTATCTATATTGTTAAGAAAGGGAGACAACAGGGTTGTTGAGAAAGTAAGTCAAGACTCTATCTATATTGTTGAAATCCAATAAGTGAAGACTCTACTCCAAAACCGCTCACCCCACAACACTAATTCATCACTCACAAAAACTAAAAAATAAAAACTGATATCTAATCCTCCACTCATAAACCAAAATCCCCTAATACCCACTCTAAATCTACTCATACCCCTGCCACCACTAAAACCCCACTGATATGAATCTAGATACAAATGACTCCACAAAGTTCAGAATTCCGGTGGAAAAGAGATATAGGTGCGTGCTAAAGCATTTTCAGCACGCTTTGGACTGTAGAGTTTTCTCTGCACTCAATGTTGAATACAATTGAAGTGGTTTAAGTAGAAATCAGCTTTTACAGACTTAAGGGAAGAATACGAGGACAGTTGAAATAGTCACGCAAGCTGAAGCATAGTCACCTCTAAAACATACAAGTGGATCAGTTGAAAATAGAGATGTATAAATAGTGATACCTCTAAAACGTCAAACCCTTGCTCCCGGGCACAAGCATAAACAGCTGCAGACTTGCCACTCTGCAATATCACAGACTCATGATTCAGAAACCAATATGAAGTTATGAACAAGAAGTGTATACACAGAAAATTTGAATCTGGGAGCAGAGTTATAACTCTGAATTCTCAACAACTACGTTTGACTTAACTATAACAAGCAACTTTTAAAATGCACACATGGGACAGTTTAAATTTGATACACATACACATACCTTTGATCAAAATACCAAAAAACAGCCATGAAAATCATTCCATACAAGTAACATGCTAAACAAGATTCAAAACTTAAAGAATTTTACTTGACAGCTACTATACGTATTTGAACAGAGGTGCAACTATGTTACACTAATTCATGCCAAGAAAATTTTAGAAAGCACAAATGGAAATGTTTGGACTTCATATACTCACTTATTTCATTAAAATCAAAATACCAAGAAAAACAAAGATAGTTGTTGTGTATTATCATTATAATAGACTGAGATTTCAATCAAATGATCCTTAAGAACTCAATTCTGAAATGGTTATGTATCCATCGAGTGTATGTCACGGTTGTGACAATATAATTCCACATACCCCAACTGGTCCTGTAATTAAAAGAACATTCTTCAGGGAACCCTCCTCGTCAACATCTTTTGAATCATAGTCACAATCAGGACAGTTATAATCACCATCATCATTTGGCATGTCAATTTGATCCTTGTTAGAGGAATCCTTTCTGTTTTGATAACGTCTTTCACGCCAAAGATTTAACCAGCCACGCAAGAAATTCATGGATTCATCATTACCGCATACCTAAATAAATATCATGAAACAAGAAAAGTATGATTCAGGAAGTATGAACATTTAGACTCAAAGCATGCAACTTCAATTTTTACTTTTTAAAAAAGAATTTTCTATCTAGTAAGATCACACCTCTGAAGCTTTTGTTGGCTTGTACTTGTGTATCCATAAGCTACTGTCAGCCTTATCTGATTTTCCGTTAATGCATGCTCTCCTGGATACAGTACTGACTTCATCCAGCTCCAAGTCCTGGAAATAGTTTTTGGAAACAGCAACAAGTCATTGCCATACAGTTGTGCACAGGGGGCAGGTTACTAAGAACAGAAGGTGTTAATTAGATTATACAACAAATAACATACCACTATGGCATCTTCCAGCTTTGAAGTGCATTTTGCCTGTTCATTAGCTAGCACAGTTGAGTTTTCTGGTGACATTTCCATCATATTTTCTGATTGTGTAGATAGTTTATCTGAACAAGACAAGGCATTCTGAGAAATTGAAGTGCTTGAGGGTTTTACACCACTAAGAAAGTTATCAAAATTTAAGGATTCAATAGAACCCTCCATAACAGATAAATTTGAACTTTCTGGACCACAATCCACAACGGTGGTATTTCCTAAAAATTTCCAGTCACTCCAGTCAACTGATGAAGTATCATCCTGCATTAGCAAATTTTATGGCTAACTCAAACAAAAATCAAATAGCAGAATTTAAAACCCAGAGAGCAGGGAAACACACACTCACACACATAAAGTGAGTGAGCTCTCACTTTAAAGGCTAAAATATGGAATCTCAACTGGGTTTCTTATGCATGTACATGTAGATACAATATGACGTCAATTGATTTCATCACCAACAGATGAGATTCCTTACTATACCCTCTAAAGTAAATCATTCCCTACTTCCCTCTATACACAGACAAAACCCAAAAAAAAATGGTACGTGCTTTATGCGGAATAGACATTAAACACCTAATCTTATCTGAAATCAATCTGCCACATTAAATCATAGAAAGAACTCCATACCTGACTATCTTCAAATACATGAATAGGAGGGCAAATAGTTCTTCCATTCTTCTTCTTAGCATCAGACAAAATGCATTCCGAATCAGCAGACTCCCGACTTTTCTTCTCCCCTTTACACGTTAAAAAGAGCGGATGTAATGGTAGTCCCGCAGACAACCGTGAATTTTCCTGATCCAAATAGAGGTAGAAATCTCATTAAAAGAGATATATCATATCATACAACACAAAACAAAACAAAACAAAAACACAAATAAACCCAAGTTGCACACACTCACAGTCATAACCCATAGTCAAAGGTTTAAATTCAATGCGGTAAGATCTCATAAACAGACGTATTAACCAAAACGCCGATGAACTGAAAACTAACCTCAGCTGACAATTTCGCCTCACCCCGCAAATCAATTTTCCAAGCCACATCAGGTGAAGCAGTCCCATTAACTCCATTAACCGAAGCGTTTTTCTTCGGCGTGTTGTTCTGCATATAGTAATAATAAACATACATTACAAATAGATACCTCAATTATACTAATAAACATACATTACAAATACATACCTCAATTATACTAAAAAATCAATGCATACTAGAAAAAAAGGGCATAAGTTCAATCCAACAGTGAATTACTCCAATTCACCACATTGCAGCTGTAATTAACAGCATAACAACAAGCACATCACAATAATAGTGATTATAATTAATTACCTTAGAGCTTTTTTTTCTAGGAGTGAATTTTGCAGGGGATTTTCTCTTCTTGTTTGTTTTTTCAGGCGTAGAAGATCCTTGAAGCTGTTGTTGTTGTTTACCTACTGATTGGGGATTCGGTGTGCCGAGATCGATGGGGTTCTTCATGGTATATGAGAGAATTGGATTCAATTTGAGGAATTGAGGAATTGAGGAATTAGGGTTTTTGGTAGTATATATTGGGAATGTAACGGAAAACTGAAATTAGTTAGGACAAAATTTATTTTATTAAAAAAAACATGTTAGTACTCATCAAGTCATCATTACTTAGGAGTTAGGAGTAATCAATTCTAGTATCCTTACCTTAAATATGTCTTGTCAAAAACCAAAAACAGAAAAACCCTTAATGTGTGAAATTCTGTTAAAAAAAACTATCGGTACTGAGGGTCTCATGTGATTTTAGCTAAATTGATTGAAAAATTATATTTTATGAATATTAAAAAAATCAATTACATATACTAAAAAAATAAAAATAAATGAATTACATATAATGTTTTTTTTTGTTTTATATTTTTAAGAGATTTAGTTACACAATTCTAAAATATTTTTATTAGATTTGTTTTCTTAATTAGTGCTAATGGAATATTGATTAAAATTTTCCTAAAAAATAATTGATATTCCTGAAATTTATTATTTTACTAAATCTTCCCTCAATTTTAAAATGGATAATATTATAGAATTTTTTTAATGTATTGTTTCTAATTATACCATCTAAAACATTTACTTACACTAACCAATTTAGTTGTTTTAGTGGTGATTGATGCTAAACTTGGTAGAGAGTACCACAGTTCTATCCCCAACAACTACGATCGAAAGGGGCTGAAATCACTTGATGCAAGAACTGACTCCCGAACCAGATTAAACTGGTAGTGAAAGTAAAAAAAACATTTACACTAATAGTTAACGGGTTTTTATTTTTTTGGAACAAGTAAAAGGAAAATATTAATATTTGCTCATGTTTATTTAATGCATTTTTTTTTTTTTTTTGGTTTACAATGAGATGACCTATAACATAGTATCCGAATTTTTAATCACTAGACCAAACTTAGTAGCTTAATGCAATTTTTTTATATTTAAATAATTTAACATATATCCACTTAAAAATATTAGTTCGATGAAAATGTGATGTCTTTTTACATCATTATAGTTTTTAATTTATGTATAAAAATCTTAGATAACACTCATTTTTAAATGTAGTGAACAAAATAATTATTACTCCCCAGTACTCCGTTTTAAATCTTTAGTCTTTCTAATTTTTTTATCCCACCGTTTTAAATCTTTGATCTTTCTAATTTTATATTTTTAGTTGAGCTAAGGATTAAGAAGCAGGAGGTCCAAGGTTCAAGTCCTAGCAAAGGAGACAAAATTAACATAACATTGTAATACTAACAATTAACGTTGGTTATAAAAAAAAAAAAAAATTAATGAAGTTTTACCATTTGTACCCTTAAAAAAAGTAGTAAAACATCTATTAAATGAAACTTTATCTCTGTTAATAAACTTTTGTCTAAGTAAATCAGCTGGGAACCACTGATTCATTAATGAGTACATAGATTTTTGTCGAAATCTTAAAACGAGCATTAAATCATTCATTAATTTCCTTAAATATTCAATACAATTTTCAAACGAGGTAGCAACATGGAATCCAATGCAGGGTTTGTAGCAACAAATAGCAAAGAACAGTGTTATTTACAAATTATATACAAAAGCAAGAACTTGTAGGAATGAATTAACAAATTGGTTTTCTTCAAACAAGGGCACTACAAGCTCCATGCATTATACATTTGCCATGTTCATGGAGCAGCCATCCTTAGAGCCCTCATCTTGAGAGCGAGTTTACCGCCCGAATGAACACCCTTGGCCGCAACTTTTATCAATGACCGGCTTTGGTACAGCCTGTTACAAAAACATTACATATAAAAAAACTGAAAGATTAGAACAGGAAATATGGACACACATTTTGGTAGCACTTAATCTTAATGAAGTTTAATTAAGGCTAAAAAACAGCGACTTTAATTTAAGTGAAAAACAACTCGAAAGCATGACAACAGTTTCATAGAGGGAGATACTTACCCTGCCAAAGCAAGTCCCCAGGTAGATAACGCATAAAACAACTTTCCAGCATTCCAAATATCTAAAACCCTTTCCAGTTTGCTTGTACCAGCAAAAGCTTTTGATAGATCTGACATCAGAAAATTTAAAACATGAGATAGAAATATTTTGTTTCTTAATTTATCACAATAGCAAAAGTTTATGGTTGTATACTTCATTCAAAATCACGTCAATGTAAACATTGTTGGTTGAATGAACAAAATAATTAGTAAGTCTACAGAGCAAGCATCAGATATAGAAAGTATGACAGTGGTTCCAAACTGCCAACCCCCAATGAATCAGAAGTTTTGATATAAACTCATTAATGAAGTGTTTGGTTGAAAAGTATACCGTTAAGGAAAATCCTAGACATTCTATTTGATTAAGAGGAGGTGACAAAAGGGGAAACAACCCTCTCTCTTTGTTTTCTTTCCAAGTGGTACGGAGGGAAAACAAAAATAATTTACTCTTTTATGATTCGTTTGGCTTGTTTTTCCCAGCTTTGGAGAGAGCAAAAGAAGATAGTGAAGGCTTGAGTAAGAAGAAGAATGCTATTAAGGATGTAGAAGGGTCGTGTGTGGTGGCAAAAATGGAAGAAGTAGAAAATGGGAGCTTAATGGGGCATAATTTCTCTGATGTAGAGGTGAGTTTGACCAGGTGGGTCAGCAATGATGAAATTGCTGTGAGGATAGAATTTGAACACTTGCATTCCCCTCCCTAATTTAAACCAGACAAGAATAATTTATAAAAATTCCTTGGGTGAAACTCATTACATTGAAAGATTAACAGATAAAATAGTATTTGCCTCATCTAACATGTTTAAAAGGAACTTCGTATACAGTAACAATTCATGCTATGTAATAGTAATCAGACACGAAAACTTACTTTGTTGTAGTTCCTCTGGTGACAACTTCTGCAATTATAATGAGGCAAAACAATGTAAGATACAACATATCAAGTTTATAATAAATGAATTTTAGTGTAGGTGTCGATAAGTGAGAGTATATACCAGGGCTTTTGGGTTTGACATAATGCATCGTGCCATAAAGTTGGCAACTCCATCAACCACATGTTCTTCGCTGATGATCAAATAACTCTCATCATCAATTCCACTGGATTCCTCATAATTAATAGGATCCGTCTCATCAGCAACCCAAACCCACCAACTGGGTTCTTGAGAGTCCACGTTGATTAAAATATCAGCGGATTGATAATCAACCTCTATCAAATGCCAACAAAAAACACAAGAACAAATTGTCATCGTCAAAATAATCCATCACACACAAGGCATGTCATGTCATCAACAACAGCTGAGAAATTTAACTAAAATACCAGTAGCCTCCTTAAACGGAAATTGATTTCCTCCATTAGCAGTTTCCTGCTGTATACACTTGAGCCGAGTCAAGTACTCATCAGACCTCACAGTAGCAGCTAATCGCACATGCAACTACAACCAAATAGCCAACCAAAACATAAATGTTGAAAATAGAAACCATAATAATAAGTTGCAAACATTCTAAGAAGCACCGACACAAACATCAAATGTAAACACTGCTAATTATAACTTAAGAAAATAGAATAGATTGAACATAATGACACATGACTCATTGTCCTATAACTGTTGGACTATAGATGTCGGACACTTACACATGTCAGACACCAGACACACCTTCAATCTAGATTGTCAGTGCTACATAAGTAACATAAAAAACACAATGCTCCTAAAACTAAAAAACAACCCTCTGGAATTAAAAAGCATCCTATTTAGTAATTGTAGGTGAAAAAACATTCAATATTGCATAACATTTCCTTTATAAAAAAATATTGCACAACATGATTAACAATTATTTTTCAAAGTAACTAGTCTAACAGCACCCAATTTCCAAAAATAATAATCACAAAATAGTTTCTTATTTTCTATATTTTTCCATAATTTATCAGCTCAAAATTAAACTAAAAATAAAAAACAGATTTTTTAAGAACAAATTAGTATTTAATTAAACAATAAAATTAATAGCCTTATGAAAAAATTCAAACAAAAATAATATACATCGGGAGGACAATTGTTGATGAATGAATTTGATTCGGAGAGATTATATAGAAGCTTAAGATTCTGATCAAGCAAATTCCTGAGGCGTCGATTTTCCGATTGGAGAGACTCTAAGTCATGGTCGGAAGGGTAATTATCGTTATCATTGGGTGTGACGGTGTGATCATGGTGACGGAGATGGTGGCCGCATTCGACGGCGGTCCAAGCGACGTCGGCGACTTCGAGCACCGTTTTTGCAACCTCTACGGCGTGGTGAGTTCGCATGATTTGATTGAATTAAAGGAATTGAAAATTGAAATTAGGGTAAATGAATATAATTGATTTGTGAAATCCCTAATTGGATTTGAGTTTGTTGGAGGAAACGGGTCGTCGTCGTTTTCGTGTTGTTGTGAATTTTTGTGGGATATGGATATCCACTTTATTTATTATTTTTGTTTATTTTTTTAAGGATTTATTTTATTTTGTTGACAGACAGATACTCCCTCCGGTCTCATATATAAGCAAATTTTCAAAAAAACACACTTTTTAAGAAAGTAGTTAAATGCATTGGTTGAAGAGAAAAAATACTTTGAAAAATGTAAAACAATGCATTGATTGGTTGAAATTGGAATAATGTCATAAAACATAATGATTATAATACACTTTTGCTTATATTTGAGACTTTCAATTTTTTTTGTTTTGTTTCTTATATTCGAGACCGGAGGGAGTATATTATATCCTTTTTATTATTGCTGTTAATTTTGTTTCAAAAACAAAAATGAAAAATAATAATTAGTCAAAAAAAAAAATATTTCTTTTCTTTTTATGTAAATTTTTTTTCCAGCTTAATGGCTAGAATTTAATTCAGGTGAATATGTCAGTTATCCTTTTTTTTTGTTCAACGAGGAAGGTATTATTTTAGGCAAAGATTGGAGCCATGAAATCAAAGTTCAACCAAGCAAGCAACATAGTGACTAAAAAAAGTGTACCCAAGCATATGATAGAGAGAAGCAACATACATGATTACCAAGCTTGAATACTTTTGGATTTTAATTTAGAAGGGTGGATAGGAGGATTATTATAACTATAAGATTGATCAAAACTACGTAGGCTTTGTGCGGTAAAAAATAGCGGATAACTGATAAGTTAGCTTATAGCAGACGACCTTATAGAGAATAAGCTAACTAATTGAATTTATAATGTTTGGTAAAATTAGTAGTTGAATCAGCTTATAAGTATGAAATGACATAAAAATATATGTTTAATTAATATTTAATTGTTTTCAACTAAGATAGTAGGGGTAATATTGGAAAAAAATGATAAGCTATAAACTCATAAGCTATTTGAAATAGAGTTTGAAAAATAAGCTATAAGCTAGTAAAATAAGCTATAAGCTCTTTTTTAAAAAATGTTACCAAACAGAGCTTTTAGCTTATAAGCTAGTTTATATGTCCGAATAGAGCCATAGTATAGATTAGGTACGATTTTTGTAGAGAGAGGAATGAAAGCTTTTCAACATGACAAGAGCAAAACAGTGTGTTGAAGAGTTTTATCCCTTAGCTTTCCCAATGATGAAAAGGAAGAAAGAAGTGAGCAGTTGGGGGCATGCTTAGATCAACTTATTTGAGCTTATCTACTAACATAAATATTTGTGGGACTCTTTAGAAGAGTGTGTCTATAAATTGTTTTTAGCTTATTACCATGAGGTCTCTAGGATTGCTTATGAAAATAGTTTATAGCTTATATGAAAACAGTTTGTTATAAAATAACTTATAGTTATACATAATCACTTATATAATAAGCATTGTAGTTTGGTTCTACTATTGCAATGGTCGGTTCCACTTCTACTCAGCTGCATTAAAGCAGAAACAAGATATTACATGAGAAGATCAATATTCAATATTATCTCCCGATAACATTTTTGAAAGAATTGAAGTTTCCAATGGATTATAAATATAGGGCTTGCTCAATAGTCTCAGAATGTCTGGTGCTAATAACACTTGAATCATTCAGTTCTCTTCTGAAATTATACGCCTGACTTCATTTGCAAGATCAATAACATGCTCGTCTTTGCTTCCTAAGAGGTTATCAACACAAAAGAAACTCAGAGATTATAATATTAAAATGATCTCTGAAACTTTAGTTAAAGATACTAACCAATTTGAAGGAGAGCGTTTTCAAGTACGAATAGATACTCTCTATTAGGTCCTGAGGGGCCTTCAGCTTGAACAATTTGCCTGTTTTATGAAAAGAAAGAAGTAAATAACTTCAGTAATGAGTCTAAATTTTCACAGGGCGTGCAAAACACAGTTACAATACATAAACCATATGCATAAAGAATAAAAAGTAGACACAATGTTTCAGCATGATCCATTATCTAGGTAATCTGATTCCTAGACTTTGAAATGAGTGACTCAACTTCAGCTATGTATTATAACACTAACGATTCAAAACAAACTAATCGCCGCCTTTTAGATTCAGTATCCTGCATGTTAAACAATACTACCTCTGCCTCTACATATAAGCTCTCTTTATGAAAAAAAATTGTCCATATAACCTTCATTTCAAATTACTAGTACAATTATTGTTTTTTTCCCCACACACACACACACACACAGATATATATATATATCTGTGTGTGTGTGGGCAACAAGCTGCGCTGCTAACCCTATTTGGATGGCAAAACCAATCCTTTTGAACACTACATCTTGAGACTAAATATATTCCTTATGCTCTGTCAGCGTAAATTAATTTTACACTGACATCCAATAGAAATCAACCATTTCTCCATATCATATAATTAAAGTAGAGTGTATTGAAGTGATTTGGCTGGAATACATGATTGCTATTGGATGACTGTGTAAAATTATTTTAGTAACTTCCATACACAAAGTGGATACATTAATGCAATATCTGCTTTCTTCATATATACATGAAAATGACAAAAGGAGCTTATAATTAGGGAAAAAGGTAGTAATGCTTAAAAGACTAATTCATAAGCCACTTGAAGCCAAGATCTTCATACCAATTATAATAATGAATTATGAATAATCAAGTGAAGTTTAAGTTTATGCCACAAATTGAGACTAGTAAATAGTTATAACTCTGAATGAAAGATGAATAGTTAAATACCTTGCAATATCTTCAACAGATGCAGGACCTAAATAATTTATATTGACTTTCTTGTCTGGCGATGCTATATATCTGTAGAGTGGCCAAACAGATCGAGTTAGCCATGATCAAAACATGCAAAAAGCGAAAAAGTTCCTAGGTTGTTACATTCACTTACACCAATGCCCCAGAAACGGCTGGCGTTGCAGCATTAAGCTCCTGAAAAAAGATTCAGTCGATGCAAACCTTCATTAGTGGAATAACTACTGCTATTATAAAGCAGAACAAAATGATGCAACTCATAGGTTTAAAATATCTTGGCATGTGACACTTACAGTGAAAATATCCACATATTCCTTTCGGTCGTATTGTTTCTCCCTCACTTCAAGATACTGTGCAGTAATTACATACAGATATAACAATGTAAGGCACTGATATAGTGACATTTGATGAATGATGAAGAAAATAAGAAAGATAGAGACATAGAAAGTCTCTTGGTACTTGGTAGTGAGGTGTTAGGGAAAGTATAATACTGATTGAAGCAATTTCAAGTTTGAACTGAGACTTGAACCTCTATTTTTAAATTGATTACATCGAAGTCTGCACATAATAAAGATTTGTTTATCAGTGTTTCTATTTCTAGAATGGGCCTCGGTGTGAGGTACACATTGTTGTTCAGTAAGATTTTCTGATCACCTACAGACCTGTCAGGACTGCATATCGATCCCTATCTGACTCGGCATGTATTGGCCATTAGAGAAAAATGAATACATAAACACAAGTTTGAACTTTTTTGGGTGAATCAGGTTTCTCCATACACAAGAAGAGCCAAAGTTCGAACCCTTGGCCACTTCAGTTGAAGCAAACAAAATATTGATGTAAACACATTTTAAAACTTACCGTCAATGCAATTTCTTGATCTTCTTCCTTTGAGATCTTGTAAGCAGCTCCCCACTGTCTTCTTGCAAAACATAGTAAGTATCCATTTCAAATATCGATTGCATACGAAATGATTTGACTTATAAAAAAGTTGCAAATTACTATATTACATGATAAATTCACAGAATAATTAAAGCAATGAAACAAGAAACACTAAGAAGGCCAATGTAACTAAGTGAAGAGATCAAAGTTATTTGTGGAAGCAAGAGTTAACAAAAGATTAAATGCCATACAGCCAGGTATAATAAACAAAGCAGCTATAACATTAACTTAACAAATCTTCAACAGATGGTAAGCAAAACATACACGTCAACATGTTCACAGTCAATTCATAATTTTCAATAGCCAACACAATCCGGATTCCCTACTGTCAAGATAACAAAGTAGTCGTGCGATCTCAGCCTTTTGATCTTAATCTGACTGCATGTATTCTTACTTTGCAAAGTTCCAAATCCACAACATGTGATTACGTGATTTGAAGCAATCCATTTCCCTCAATCTAAGCTAACCTTTCCGCAAAAGATTAAAAAGGGAGTATATTGCACAACATCATCTTTAAGGTGCAACAATTTTTCAAGAAAAAAATAAAAATAAAACTTAAGTGTTATCATTTCTTTTTTTTGGTTTACAATAAGCTGTGGATCGAACCCAGGACCTATAGCATACTACCCAAACCCCTCACCACTAGACCAAATCTAGTCTCATTTGCACAAACATTTTCAAAACCAAACCAGACAATTCAACCGATTGAACTATGAACCAACACTATATACTACAGTTCAGTTAAAAGAATGGTTCAATCGCCGTTTTGTCCCAATTCAAACAGTTTAAAGTAGTTTAACCATGACTCGGAGGTCTCACCGGTCAATGTCCAGTTTGGAATTTAAAACATTTTTTTTTGACAGGATTGGATTTTAAAACATTGATTTGCACATAGGAAATGACACCGAGAGAATTTGAACTATAAATCAATTATCATTAATAAATAAAAACTGATTGACTTACACAAATTTCTCCTTCAGCAGGCTCTAATGTGACAGTTCTTCCAGGAAACTCAGGGGTTCCTCTATGATCAGTAGAACCTAAAAATTGAAAACCCCATTAAAGAAAAACCCATAGAGATTATTAAACAGTTGAATTAGAAAGTGCAAGAAAAATGAATGATCGTAGTTACCTTGGTAAAAAACACGTCGATAACCTTTGATGAAACCAACAAGACGTTCATCGTAGTTAAAACCAGCTTTTGAGATTAAAGAACCATAACCAAATACCCATATTGCCATGTTGTTTTTAAGGTTTTCAATTTTCACTTTTGTTGTTGTTGGTTATGGTAATTGATAGTGTTGAAACACACACAGAGAATAAAGAACACAAAGTGAATGAGTGGGTAAGTGAAGGAAGTTGTAAAATTGTGAGTTTGATTGGAATTTGGAACTGAGAAACTTGACAATCACTTGGAAACTTCACTCACTCATTGGATTGGATCATCTGACTGATCTCTCTGATTATTTAATTGCAGTTTTGGTTTTTTAACACCTGACATATAATCTAATGATGAGATAATATCAACATTGATGAAATATGTGTTGGAGGTAGAGCTGTCAAATGGGACGGGCTGGTCTGGCCCGGCCCGGCCCGGGGAGGCCCGAACATTTAAAGGGCCTGGCCTGGCCCGGCCCGTTAACATTATGGCCCGACCCGTTATGTCCGGCCCGATAAACAAAAGCCTACATGGCCCGATGGGCCGGCCCATTAATTTTATTTTATTTTTTAGCATTTTTTTTTGACAAAAGCAGAATTTTTTTAAAAAAATGTATGAATGACACACAAATTAGTATTCATAAAATAAAATGGGTATCATGATTTTATGAGATAATAAATAATGCAAAATATCCACGCAAAAGTCAAGAGATAATAAATTCACAAAGTGCACACTCAAAGCTAATAAATTTCAAGCTTACATCACAAACTAAACTTTTAACCTAACAATTTAAAATGCATAACGTAAATTATAAATTAAATAACTTCTCGGCCTTAGTCTCTTCTTGAACACTTGATTTTTCATACAATGATATCTCCTCGACTTCTGGTATATCTGCAATTCATAATACACGATAACTTGATAAGTCAACAACTAAAAAGCAAATTGCAAATAAAACAAAAAGATTATTAATTAAACTTACCAGAAGGTCCGATTTCCTTAAAATCATGCAACCAATTACGTGTACAAATGAGAGCTTGCACAGTTTCTGGGAGTAAGCAATTCCTATACTTATTTAAGATACGGCCTCCGATACTAAAAGAAGATTCAGAAGCCACCGTTGTGATTGGGATGCTTAAAATGTCACACGCCATTATTGCAAGTTGAGGAAATCGAATACTATTTGACTTCCAATATTGAAGAAATCCACATCATCATCCAGAAGACACTTTTCATCCAAGTATATTTCAAGTTCAGACTTACCATCATTTGAGATATGTTGTATCTTTTCTTGACGGTATTCCTAGAATTAGACATACGAAAAATATTTAAATTAAACTTAAATAGAATATAATAAGCTTCATTCATGAAGAAAAAAAAATGCAAGAAGTACTAAGAATGCAACACAACAATTATTTAACAACAACAGTAGAAATAAATACAACAGTAGAATTAACTCTTCTTTTTTTTTGGTACATGAGAATTAACTTATAGTAACTTTTATTTTGATTTTTCTAAGGGAAACATATTAACATATTAATGACACCAACACAACACTTATTTGATACATTTACTACTAATTAGACTTTAATTATAGAATTAACACATTTACTATTATTTAAACTTTTAACTATCTGACTTACAATAGTAGAAATAAGTATCTGACTTACAATAGTAGAAATAAGTACTTTCATAAGGATTTAAAACAATTTATAAACCTTACCTTCATAAACGATGTATTCTTCAATGGTTGGTCAATTGAGTGAGAATGAGTGTTTCTTGATGAACTAGCTAAAGATGAGCTTGCTGGAACCATGTCTTGTTTATATGCATCAAAGAGATCAAGCAAACCATCCTTCACTTTTTTAATCTTGTTTTCATAATTACTTGGGTAAAGTTTCTTAAAGCAAAATGTCAAAAAGTTCAACTTTGATGTTGGATCAAGAACATTTCCAAGTGAAAGAGTAACTGAATATTCACTCCAAAAAGTTTTTTGTCATATTATTATTATTATTATTATTATTATTAGCGGCCAGTGTCAGTTTGTGTGATCCACATTTTCTATTTTGCCTTATGTTTTGGTGAGTTTGTTAATAAAAGATTTTTACAGCTAAAAAAAAAGACGCGTCTTATGTTATGGTGAGTTTGTTAATAAAAGTTTTTTGCTGCCCAAAAAAAAAATTAAGGGTATTGTTGTTATTATGAAAAGTTCACACCAAATTTTTTTGTATCCTCTTTATACATAGGTATAGATTTCCACCTCGTATCTCAGTATTTTATATCTACTTCTAATATAATCAAATTAATTACTACCAAAGTTACTAATTTATCCTTAGTAGTTTTAACTATATTCCAAGTTTTATATCCTTCATTGTAATTTCACAACAAAAAAATATAGAAAGAATATAAGATAAATACAATAAAAACATGATATGCTTAGAAATATGAATAAAACAGATTATAGATAGGAACAAAACACAAATAATAACAATAAAACGATAATTTGTTTTAAAAAAAATAATAAAACGACAAAACTAATAAAAAAGATTATATATAATTTATGCGTAAAAATAGGATCAAAATATAACAATAAAAAAATTATAGAGTTTTTTAAAATATTTTTTAAATTTTTTAAGGGGCCGGCCCAGAAGCCCATGGGCCGGCCCATGACGGCCCATGAAAAAGCCTGGCCCGATAAGGTCTGGCCCGATAAGGCCCGGCCCGCTAAAGTCTGGCCCGATAAGGTCTGGCCCGATAGGCCTAATAGGCCGGCCCAATAGCCCAACCCATTTTGACAGCTCTAGTTGGAGGGATCAAAATTGATAAATTTTAAAATTGAAGGATCAATTCTACAAAATAGTAAAAATAAGAGGACCAAAACTATTAAACCAAAATAAAATATAAGGGGACCAAAACTATAATTAAACTAAAATAAAATTACTACCAAAAAATAAAATAAAATAAAATGGTCTATGCAGAGAAATAATTCGAGGGATCGAACGGTTGCAATTATTGTAGGATAGACAACATGAGAGATCCAAATTCATGGGAAAAGAGAAATCCGAGAAATAAATAAAAAAATTGAATAGATTTAATGTTTTTTTTATATAGATTTAATGGATTGGTTGATATAAAAAATAAAAGACTAATAAAGTAAAGTATGATATAATAGTTTTAATTAAAAATCCCATTTTTATAAGAACAACAAAGTATAATAATTTTTCCTTCATTTTTTTTTTGAACAATAACTTTTATAATAATTTTTTGTTTTTCCTTAAAAAAAAAGTATAATTTTTGTTTATACCAAATGTAAAGTGATCAAAGAACGCTTAGAAGAGATAATATGAGTCTCTTCTAGGTTTTTTTTTTTTGAAAAAGCTAAAATGATATATATTACCACAACAGCCTCCCCAGCACAAGACGTGTCGAGATAGACCGCAAAAGTTTACAAAGAGTCATAGAACCAGAATCATAAATAAATCATACAAAACCCAAACAAATCATAGGACTAGACCACCGGCTATGGTAGTTATAAGCTAACGTAACACTCGTCGACTTCAACCACCTAAAAGAGAAAAGCTTGATCTTGTCCAACAAAATATAGGATGTATCTGCTGAACCTGTGAACAATCGATGGTTTCGCTCCGTCCATACAACCCAAACACAAGTGAGCCAAATGAGCTGTAAAAAAGATTGACGCGCGCGGGAGCCACCTGCTGAAGAAGTAAACTGAACAAGATGGTCGCGCAGTGTAGTGAAACCGACCAAAGGAATACCAATCCACAAGCGCACTAAATCCCAAAGAGAACCGACATTACTGCAGGAGATAAATAAGTGATAGGCTGACTCAGCCTCTCCACATCCAAACACGCAAGAATGAGCTGTAGAAGATAAAACACCTCGAGTAACCAGGTTTACTTTTGTGGGCAACCTGTCACGCAATAAATGCCACGCGAAGATGGAAACCTTCAGAGGAACCTGAGGATGCCAAATGAGGTTATCCGCATCATCCATAGTAACCGAAACATGAGAAGTAAGAAGCTGATATGCGCCTCTAACAGAGTAACCCGTGGCAGGATCAGGGCGCCACTGCCACCTATCAGTAGAATGAGCCTGCAAGAAAATGTTAAGAAGTAAAGACTGACACTCCCCCAACATCTCCTCCTCCCATGCCCTCAACTGCCGCCTCCACTCCCTCACCCACCCTAAAGCAAACATCTCTGCCACCGTGCGCGATTTGGTCTCTGCCAACTCAAACAGGCGCCCAAATCGCTGACACAAAGGAATCTCATCCACCCAAGGATCGGTCCAGAAAAAAGTATCTGACCCGTCCCCCACCCTCTTCACAACCTGCTCCTGAACCACCTGCCCCCTGTCTCACTCTTCTAGGTTAATTAAAATCTTGAGTTCGATTATTGACTTGGACATACAACAGCATTAGAATACTTACAAAGAGTTTGCGAGATAGTGTCTATAGTTCATGCAGAGAGTACTTAGTTTACACACAAAAAAAAATGTAAAGTTATAAAATTAATTGATGTGACTGTAACAACCTCTTTGTTACAATTACTTATAATATTTTCTTATTTATTAATAACCAGTTAATGTTACTCTTTTTCTGAATAAATTAGAGGAGGGATACGTTGACTTAGGAGTAAGTCTCCATTGACTTACTCCGCTTAATAATTCGATATCAGCATTATATTTCTTCAATCCAATCGTTGAATTCAAAGATCTCATTGAGTAGATCACCTCCACAAATTTTTATAAAAATTCAAAAAATGTAGTTATGTATTCAGACTATTGAAATTCAACGGTTTTTCTAAAGTTTCTTGTACGTTCAATTGAAATTATCAGAAAAAGTATCAAACGATTTTGAATATTTATAAAAATTTGTGGAGTTGATCTACTCAATAAGATCTTTGAATTCAACGGTTGGATTGAAGAAATATAATGCCGATATCGAGTTATCGGCTTAGTAGTAGATGTCGAGCCTTTGCTGGAGCTTGGGAAAACTGTTAACCAAAATTGTTTTTAACACTTCCGGTTTTTAGATTTTCTTTGCGACCTCCTCTCTATCAACAAAATAATCGATCCTTATTCGCACACATAACTTGATATTTCACTCATCCAAATTATATACAAAAATCGAAGACAATGTTTATTCTTAAAACAATAACATAAATACTGCTACTATTACTTTTTAGGTAAATTAAGAGCATTATAAGACATCATAGTGACTAGTAGACATCAGAGAGAGAGACATCTAGGAGCACTAATACTATACCTCTTTGCTCACTACTACTATTACTCGTTGCGAGTTTAACTAATTAACTCAATTAGTGTAATGATGAAGACCAACATAAAGAATTATGTGCCTAGCTTCAAATTATAAGCTTTTCCAACAAAAGTCTTATTTGTAAGCCAAGCTTAATACAAATTATCTGTCCTGTTATGAAAGAGGCTGCAGGTACCTAAGCAGAGGAATGCCACCAAGGAAGACACCTTTTCTGGTTCTCCAATACATCCAAGAGGGCTTCTTGTAAATTACAAGTTGTAATGAAACCACTAAGAAGTTTTTCATCTTTTAAGTGATGTAGGAAGGAAATAATGTCATGATGATGCTCTCAGCTCATAAAAACAAATTAACAAAGATATAATAACACTTGAATAACTATTCATTAACATGTAATTTTTTTTACATATTTATTAACATGTATCCAATCTAGTAAAAGCAATTAAAAGCAATTAAAACATGGTGTTGACAATGTAGCCTTGCATCTGCTTACTAGTTTCTTATTACTACTATTACTACCATTCTTTGTATAAGGTTCATCATCAATATTGTTTTTATAGCTTATAATCTATGATTTCTATCTGCATTCTTTCCTTCATATCGATCATTGAAAATGGCTTTCAGGCCTCAGGGCCGGTCTGCTATACCTGCCAGGCTTTCTCAACGGCATGGCGTATTCATACAGCTAGGCTGCACATGCTAGTGTTAGCAACAATGTCTTAATGTTATAGTAGTACCTTTTTACCAGTCATCAGTGTTCTCAAATATCAGGCCACGGTGGATATCGGTGGCAGATTTTTTGAAAACCAATATGGTCATTTTGTGAAAGATTGCGGCGTATATGGCTGTGGCGCATATGTCATCCATACCGGGTTTTTGGCTCTCACCCATGGTCTGCCATATGCCATCAATAACATTGCTGGTGATTTTTTCATTATGTATACTAACATTTTGCTATAAGGGTATTTGTTAGTATTTTTCAATATTTACTACGTTTTTTTTGGGCTCAATGATTAATTTTCTAAAACAAAAAATTATTCATTACTAACATTTTTAATTATTGAAAACAATATGTCTAAATATCTTTTGGAGATTATAGATTTAAATATATTTTAGATTTATATTTAAACTAGATAATATTAAAAATTATGATTTATATTTAGTTTAGAATTTTTAGGTTTTGTTTGTTATTTAAAGATATGATCTAAAAATTTGTGGTTTTTTAAGTTTTATATAGAGTCATATAGCTATGGATATGAGAATAATGAATAAGCGAATTGGTTCACATTTAAAAATACTTATCTTCTACGAATAAATATATCTCACCTAAATTGTGCAATACAAAACACACCAAAAAAAATAGTACATCTTTAATTATTTATATAAATAAATCTTATAAACCAAGGTATTTTGCATGTCGATAAATACAACTCAAATGATAAAAAAAGTATAGGTACATTTGATATGTTGGGACACACATTCAAATTTATAATTTGCTACTTCTCAATATTTAATATAATATGAGTGAGTTTTTCCGCAAGACTCTTTAAAAATAAAAAATAAACTTTTTTACATGATTGCACGATCATGTACACTCAATAATTTTTTTTCATGATTTAGCAAAATTCTAAATAGGTTGTTGTGTTAGCAACATCATGTTCTTAAATTCCTTGAAATCAAGCTTGCCATCTAAATTAGTGTCATATGAGTAAATCATTGATCTACTATCCTTTTCTTCATCCCACATGCCAAGTCTCTTCAACACATATTCCAATTCTTGACTAGTGATGAATCCATCTCCATCCAAATCAAACACCTTAAAAGCCTTCAAAAGGTCACTTTCTATCTCTTCAATCTCATCAACATCACCATTTTTGTGATTCAATATGGAATCATAAAAGAACATGAACTCACTCAAGTCTAGACTCTTTTTTCCCACTAGAGATTCTAGCTCCTCTATGCTAAACTTGAAACCTGTTCTCTCTAACAAAAGGTTTAGCTCCTCAAGGGTTAAAAATCCATCACTATTTATGTCTAGCTTCTCAAAAATCAGCTCCAATTCTTTAGGAGTTAGGGGACACATAGTGGCAAAGATTCACCAAAAGGGTATATATGGATATGATAAGATTCTCCACTCACACACACATATAAATACTCATACGTGTAAGGTTTAAATTAATTGCACATAATAAATATGTAGGGACAACTTTATCATTTGGATGGGACATATTGTTGAGGAGATTTTGCACAAAATACACGTCACACTATGTAGTGTTGAAGACTAGAATTTTCTAGTATTTGATTTCCCATTTTGATGGAGACAATACAAAGACTAGAATTTTCTAGTATAATAGAAAATTATTGACTCAGTCAAAAAATAAGTTGAAGACTAGAATTCTCTAGAATTTTCTAAAGAGCCAAATTCAACAAAATGTTCTATAATAACACAAAGGGAACCGTTTCAAAAAAATAACACAAAGGGAATAGATCAAGTAAAATTAAGCATACGTTTAGCAGAATCTAAAGTGTTAACTAGAAGCATAGTAACTGTCATTGGTCCAACCCCACCAGGCACAGGAGTAATAACGGATGCCACCTTTATGACTTCTTCAAAACATACATCACCTACTAGACGATAGCCATCCTCGCAGCTAGGATCCTGTCACATTTTATCCTTAAGCTTGGTTAACCCATATTCAGCAAGCACAATGTGAAAAAGAAAACATATCAAGTGGCAACTTGAAAGCTCACCTCAACAGGACTTGTGCCAACATCGATCACAGTTGCGCCAGACTTTATCCAGTTGCCTCGGACCAAGCTAGGAACTCCAGCAGCCGAAACTACAATATCAGCATCTGAGGTGATCTGTTCAGGGTTTTCTGTAAATGCATGTACGATGGTGACTGTTGCATGGTGTCTCTGCAAACATAAAAGAATGTTACTACTAAAATGAAAAATGTGGTGAAACCATTATTTCAGGCTTTTGAATGAGTTTAATTTGTATGCACTGTCAGTCTAAAAAAACTTCACACATACATCAAATCATATCTCACCACGTAGATAATTGTGAAGATATTTTAGGAAATAATATAAAAAGGTGACGAAGTCAAAAAACAACTAACAAAGTGATATAACTGTCAGATATGATTGAATGCATGTATAAAAATTTCATACACTGACAATATAATACAAATTAAATTATTTTAATTACCTGCAATAATAACGATGTTGGAAGACCAACAATATTACTCCTTCCTATCACCACGGCCTTCTTCCCCATAATCTTAACTCCAGATCTGATCAACAACTCAATGCAGGCCTTTGGAGTACAAGGGATAAACAATGGCTCCCTTCCTCTTAGAGAAAGATTCCCCATATTAAGAGGATGAAAACCATCCACATCCTTTTCAAGACATAGAGCATCCAAAATCTTTTCCTCGTCCAGATGCTGTCCCAAACATTTTGCAACAAATCAGTCACAGTACAGCTCTGAATCTTGAACATGCGTGCTAATCCTCATTTGGTTAATTATTTGTTATGAATGTACATCTGACATGTAAACTTATTATTCAGAAAAATAGAAGAATATTGCATCTGCAAATGACTCCTCCGAACAACAAAACATAGGGTTGTAGTAGATTGGTTTATTTTGATATACTATCTCATTTAATGAACGACAGAAAACAATTCAGCTTTTGATGTGATCCTAATACGATCTCCTTTTACAAGAAGAATTAATTCAATATTGAAATAAAAAGAACCAATTAATTTCAATATTGGGCATCTCATGTTCAAATTCACGTTAAAAATAATACTAGCCTTGAAAATTCATTGCCTATTATTTTATGCCTTTTGGTTCTTTGATACATTAAGTGGAGAGTTAATTATCATAAGCTGCCAATGAGGAGCCACTCATATCAATTATTTCTATGTTTGCTAATAGTAATTGGTTCATCACATTTACTTGGATCAGCTCACAAATTCACATCATGGCATTCAATTTGAGAAGCTCAAAGGATCTCACGTTTTGGACAAGTGATAGTGTTTTTCTAAAACTATTAGCCTTACAATTATTTTTCTAAAAGAAAACACTATCACTAATGAAGTGAATAAGAGTAAGATGCTGTTTTCAGCAATAGATAGCATTTATAAGTGTAGTGCAAACCTCAACTTTCAAGCTAGCTTTTGTGGTTGATTGAGTATAGACCTCCCAAAGATTGTGGTTTGCATTTGCACACAGTTTTCTTGAATAAAAACTAAGTCGAGACTAAAATTGTAAAAAATTCATCATATAATGATAAAACGTCATAGATCCAGAAATTACTTGTGGTAGAGGAAGCTGGACAAGAATCCCATGAATTGATGGGTCCTTGTTAAATCTCATGACAGCATTTTGAACATCAGCATCTGCACAATCAGTAGGTAATTCAGTCACCACGGACTTCATTCCAACTTCTTCACAGGCAATTATCTTGTTGTGAACATAAGTAAGAGAATCCCTCCTCTGGCCCACTAAAATAACAGCTAACCCAGGAACTTTTCCTAGACATTTCTTCATTTGTCTTACCTGATCAGCTATTTTAGATCTAATTTCCGTTGCCATCAACTTTCCATCAATCACCGTAGGAGTTTTCTCATTAACTGTAGCAAATAGAAGCAAAACAGTTTGTGTCAATGGAATGCCAATTGTTGGTTGTTAGATATCTATGTCTAAGACAGCATGTAAAGCATTACAAGAGCAATTGGACTTAGAACCTCGTTCCTCTTCCTCTAGAGATGTCGTTTGTTGGTTGTTTATGTTCATGATATTGTCATTTACAAGCATTGATCATAATGGCATTTCCCAGATAAAACAATATATTTCTCAACACTTTCAGGCAAAAGAGCTTAGTAAGCTCCAATGCTTCATGAGATAAAGGTGACATAATCCATGGGATGACATTGTAACTTCTTGTATAAGTATGTCGTGTAAATTCTAGAGGAAACAGGTTTGATGACCTATTCTTTCCTGTGAAATGCACAGGAGAGAATGCAACTAGACCTGTTAGATATCTATGTCTAAGACAACATGTAAAGCATTATAAGAATACAACCTTCCTCATTGCATTTCTATAATAATACACTCTTTCATTTATTGTCTAATTCTAAACTTTATTTTGTTGCCTCATAGAAAATTCTCTTAAATAAGTGGCATCATCACTCATATCCCAAATTTTTAACCGTTCACTCTTGTAGCTCTTAGAAAATCGTGACTGTAAACGGATATTTGAGTGAATATAAACCAATTTGACCGCTCTTGCACAATTTATTCCATTTCTCTTTACAGTGTGAACATAGAAATAAGTGCTTCAAGATCTTTCAGCAAAAGAAATACTTATCGGTTGAGAGAGAATCTTTTTTGCTATCTCGGGAGTGTCTGATCCATACCACCAATCAATAACATTCATGGTTACTGCATCCAATTGAATGCAACTAATGCATATGTCACTTTCTTTTTGTGAAATGCACCAAACTGATCACGTAAAAGTCTTTGTTCTTCTGAATTTTCTGATATTTTTTTAAAGGCCTCCATTACTGCAATGGTCTATTCTTTATCCTGATTTGGATCTTTTTTAGATATACCTCTTGGAGCAGGTGTTGCACTAACCTCAAATTCTAAGCCTTCAATCCTGATTTGTTTTCCTAGTGGACACTTATCCTAATCACGATTCCCCCAAATAAGTGTCTAGAAAAAACGGCTTAGGATTTGGGGTTAGTGCAACACCCGCTCCAAGAGGTATAACTAGAAAAGATCCAAAATCAGGATAAAGAAGAGGTCACTGCAGTGATAGAGGCCTTTGAAAAATATATCAGAAAACTCATAGTAGCAAAAGCTTTTACATGATCAGTTTGACACATTTCACACAAAAAAAGTAATATATGCAATTGGTTACAACTCAATTGGATGCAGTAACCATGGATGTTATTGATTGATGGTCCACATATGGATCAGACACTCCCGAGCTAGCTGAGGTGGCAAAAAATGTTCTCTCTCAACTGATAAGTAGTTCTTCTGTTGAAAGATTTTGGAGTACTTATTCATATATTCACAATGTCAAGAGGAATCGACTCAAGTGTGTAAGAGCGGACAAATTGGTTTATATTCACTTAAATCTCGTACCACGTATTGAAATGAATGGTGTGATCTATATGCTCCACGTAGAGGCAGAGTATGATAATTTTTGTAAAGAAGTAATATGGTCTAGTAGTATCATGTAAATATAGTAAATAGGATGATGTTAATATTTGTATTTGTGTTACTACAATTTAGTTTATACTTAACATGCCTACATTGTGTAAAATGCAAATTAACTCATGCTTTCTCACTTTCTTCTTTCTCAAACAAATAGCAATAAAATAACTAACAAACCAAGCGAAATAGATGCTTACAGCTTTTACGTATGTCTGGAATACTCTGACATGAAGAATTAGGAGTCCAGGTGTCAGGAAGGTCCAGAGATGCAAGAGAAGGAGACATTAAAATTTGGTCTGATTGACGGCCTTTCAAGGTGTGAAGAAACCTTGTTTTTTGTGGAAGACGCCTTCTTAGACAATTCATCCATGTGACTGCCACCAAGCCCATAATACTTGTCAAGTTTACATCAACGGCACTTCTATCTGTAGCAAGGTTATTCGAGAATCAGTTTTCTTTCCCTCTCTTCCTCAGTCCATAAAAATTATTGTCTCCAAGGAAGGAACATTAAGTGATGAAAAAAGAAGCCCATGTCCAATTTATAAAGATATGGCATTGATAATTTGATATAAATACACCAGGAAAAGAGTGAGTGGTGACATTAACGAACCACTCTTACTTATCCCAAGTATAACCATCATATGAAACTTCAACTTAGGAACTCTAGGAAAATTCACTCTTGGTCAAGAAATACATATTTAATTCACTGCATATATTCCAGAATTTGCACTGCATATATTCCAGAATTTCTTTCACATAGTAAAACATATCAAAATGCAACCAATTTTAACATGCAATATAAAAACACATATAGGAACACCTATAAATTTTTAATTTTCAGAAAAATTATCATAGTTTTTTTTAATAATCCAGAGTTCGGCCGCGAGGTAAGAACGAAAACAAATTTTGGAAAAACACAGTATTACATGCACACATTTCATCACATTTGAACCATCAAAAGTAACTAGAGAGCCAAACATTGACAAAAATCACAATTTTTCATAACAGCAGCAGTATCAACCAGAAAAATAACAAAGGAGCATATTTAAACCCTTAGGGTTTTGGAATTTGGGGAAAATTATACCTACTGAAAGAGGAAGACCGTAGAAATGCAGAGATGCACTCTGGACAGCTCCACGGCGGCGATGGGGATGCAATCTGGTGACGGTTTGGCTCGCCGGAAAAAGATGGTGGCGTCGACGGAGTTCTTCAATGAGAGTGCGTGTGTGAGTGAGGAGGGAGTGGCAGCGTATGGTGTGGATTTAATCTGGAGAGGAAAATTGAATCTGAACCATTGGATATATGAGAGTGTAGGAAGAGGTGTATGTTATGGATCGAGCTGCTATGAAAGTGAGCAACTCACCATATGAACAATGAACGACTCGGTGAGACTGTGAGAGTGTGGGAAGAGGGATTTGGACCGTTGATTTCAAATCAATGAGAGTAATCATTTATAATTAATTTACTCATTGTGTAATTTGAGTGATTTTTTTTTATTTTTTTAGGACTCATTGGTTCAAAGACCGACTAATTTAAAGGACATATTTGATGTGGGGATGTATGTCTCGGTATGTGAGTAGTTTGATTTTTGATAACGGGGCAACTGTCGAGAGTTTATGGGGAATCAAAGTTATTTTAAGATGGCTTGAACTACTAATTTCAGGATTAAATTTAAAATTTTCAAAGAGTAAATTGTATGGGATGAATGTGAGTTCAAGCTTCATGGGGTGGCAGTTGACTTCCTTAATTGTAAGGCGGAAAAATTTGATGTTCATTGGCTTATATAATGGTCCCTAGAGAAATTGGCTTGATGACATTTTTAGCAAAAGTATTGGTAATGATGGTTCGGATTAGATTTTGGCATGATCATTGGATTGGTAACTCATCTCTTAGGAAGGCTTTCCCTCGTCTTTATAAAATCTCTCTTCAATCATATCTTACCATTCAACAAATGGATAATTCGAAAAATACAAGGTGGTCTTAATATTGGGTCTGGTAATCTCTTAAATGTTGAGGATATATGGAAGTGTCGACCGGATGGTGGAGGTTTGTACTCGATGAAACTTAGTTGTGTAATCTATTTTTCCCGAATTCTTTTTTGGATCCAAACAAATTAATGTCGGGTGCTAGAAAAGGTTTTGAGTGGTTAGGCTCCATCAAAGGTTGTCGTCATTTCATGGCAAATTTTGTCCGTCTACATACAAGGCAAAACCTTGCTAGATGAGGAGTCATTGTTGATTTGAAGGAGGAGATTTCTCTTAAATATGTTAATTCATCCGTATATAACATTAATTCACCTTAAATATTTGACGTTAAAAATCATAAAAAATGATCAATTCAAATAACGGAAGTCACAAGTACAATTAAAGTGTCTACGTTAAAAAAAAAAGTACAATTAAAGTGTCTATATAAAACAAAATATAGTAGTTATGAAACTTAAATAAAACCACAATTTAAGTTAAGAGATTTTCCTTCAAAAAAAAAAAAATTAAGAGACAAAAAACCCATTTAACCATAATTAATTAGCAGAAAGTTGGGCCACCATATGCATGACACAAATTGTGTTAATTTATTTTGATACCATATGATCTCGATCCTCTCCTTCCGAATTCTCTACATCAGTTTCTCAATCTTCTATATTCATTGTTAGATATATCCGATAGATGATATAGAAAAACATTAATGAGGTGAAATAAAAATCTAAAAATATAAAAGGAAATAAAATAACATTGAAATCCACACGGGAATTTTTAAATCATGTAATATTATTGATCTTTTTTGCAAGAATTATTTGTCAACCAAAATCAATATTCAACACCAAATTAAAATCACGTTGGAGGGTTTTTTATTTTTTCAAGAATTGTTAACATTGTGTTATGAAAAAACTACATTATTTGATATATTATAATTTTAATACACCAAATACTTTATATTTTCCGGGTACTTCTGTTTTTAAAATTTATGATTTCAAAAGAATAATCTTTTAAAAATTATTAATATAATAAATAGTGTATAATAAAAATGTTCATAACTTTTAAAAACAAATAATAAAGACTACTACTATTTTATTACCTGGTGTGATGCATTACTCTTCTTTGATGTGAAGATAAATAAAAATGATGAAAAAAAATAATGGGATTGTAGATTTTTTAGAAATTTGATGGGTGAATTAATCTGGAATTCGGTGTTATTTTATTTCCGTTTATATTTTCAGATTTTTATTTCACTTCATTAATGTTTTTCTATATCATCCATCGAATATATCTAACAACGTATATAGAAGTACTACTAGAAAAAAATTAATCTGGGACGGAATTTTCCGTCGCACAGTAGTACAAATTTCCGTCCCGATTTCATTTTGGGACAAAATCTGGACAAAATATTTTCGTCGCAACTCGCTCATCGCAATTTGTTGGGAACGGAATTTTTACTTCCGCGCACATTCGAGACGGATTTAAGGACGAAATGTCAACCCGTCTCAAATTGGAGACAGAATATACATTCCATCCCAAACTAATAAATGATTTTTTAATAAAATATTAAGGATAGAAAATCGTTGCAAATTCCATCCCAATTTAATTATTTTGGGACGGAAAAAATTTCCGTCACAAAGTTCCGTCTTAATTCAATTTTTTTCTTCTAGTAGTGAGGTTGAGAGACTGATGTAAAGAGTTCGGAAGGAGAGGATCGAGATCCATCATGGTGTGTTGTGCTTCTTTTCTTCTATATATGTTCCTTCTTTTCATTGGTAAGTTTTTCGTCTAGTGCTAAGTTGATGCATAGAATAGAAGCAGAGCAGCCATGTTGGTCTTGTATAAACTCAACATATTATAATATTGTAGTATAAGTTTGGAATATAGGCACATTCACCAAAATCAGAAAAAGGTGAAATAGAAAATAATTTAATAATACGCCTTTTTGAAAATAATTAAAGGATATATATATTGTTTTTTTGAATGTGACTAAATGACTTTTATAATTGTGATCATACAAGTATTTCTCCTTGAAATAATTGGCTAGAGGTACAAAATCACATAACTCAAGTGTTGTATAAAGTAAATCTTATAGAAAGAAAGAAAGAAGATCTACCTTATATATATATATATATATATATATATATATATATATATATATATATATATATATCCAACAACAATATATATAGAAATTACTTGGCGTTAATTTGGGTAAATTTCATAAATCCATATATAATAATATTGTTCTCACACAAATGAAATAATATCCATGTTAAAATATAAAAAGTGTCCCCATAAACATAACCAAGATGATAAAAAAATAATGTAGAGATTTTAAAATTGAAAATTAAGTCTAATTTAATCTATAAAATCAGCTTGTTATATAATACTTACCTCTGCTTTTTTGATAGCATGTGGTCCAACATATTTTAGAGAAGCTCTGGTACCATCTTAAAATTGAGAGTTAGAATTAACTCAACCATACAAAATTGATTTGTAAGATGAGAATTACCTCCATTTTGTAAACTCATGTCCAAACAATCTCACATTCGATGTAAGACTTCTTAACGAGAGATATTTGATATGTTGGATGAGAGTTCAAATTTGTAATTTATCATTTTCGACCCTAAATATGTGTGACTTTCGTAAACATATACTAAGATGATGATAAAATAATGTAGAGATCTTAAAATTGAAAGTTAAGCTTAAAGTATTTCATTTCATTCTAGCACTATTGAGCTTGGTGTGTCGATAAATGGTGGGTGAGCTGATAGCGGAAACCTGCAAATATAACAGGTGGCCCAACAGGTTTTAGAGAAGTTATGATATTATCTTAAAATTGAGAATTAAGAATAACCTTCATTTTATAACCTCATGTATAGATTATCTCATATTCTATGTGAGACCTCAAAATCTTAACAAGAGATTTTTATTTTTTATTTTGGCTTTTACTATTAGTTTAATCTAGTTCGGAGATCAGTTCTGACATCAAATGGTTTCAACCCCCTCCCGATCGCAGTTATGGGATCGAACTGTATCATCTCTACCAAGTTCAGTGTCGATTATCACTAAAACAACTAATGATTAGTTTAATAAGAGATATTTGATATGTTAGATCTGAGTTCAAATTTGTAATTTCTCATTTTCAGCACTAAATATGTGTGACTTTCGTTACAATAAAAAGAAAAACATGAGAATTTTTTATTTTTTTTTAAGAACTTTGCAATTAAATTTAAAGAAAAGGTGAAAATACTTTTGATTGAATCATTTATGTTAATTTTACATACCTTGGATGGATCAAAAACAAGTAAAGTTGGTAATGACATGCAACATGATTAGGCCACCACTAAAACTCCCATGATAGGAACAACCACATAATCTTAATAGTAATTGTTGTCTGTATTTGTTGAGTGGTGGCAACGGCTAACGTTGACATCATTGACATGAGATAGCTAATATTTTGAGTGGGGAAAAACAATCTACCTAAAAGTAAACTGAAAAGTGCACTTGATTGTCTCTATGATCAACAACGTATAAGAAGTCTAGAAGCATTTTTTATTTTACATTTTGATGATAAGCTGAAGCTAATTTCTTAGAAGGGGGTTATGATGTAATCACAGTATACAAGTTGTTTTTTAGTAGTCCGCTATAGATACAAAGTTTTTACCATCATAAATATTAACTAATTTTCATTGAATATTTTTTTTTTTCGACTTAAAGAGTAAAAAATTGAACCTTATAACCACGTATACTTAAGAGATCTTAATCTTTTGTGTAAGACACTTTTTTTTTATGGTATGGTAAAAGAGAGTATAAGCCGCAACAATCTATCATCCAAATTAAATTAAATTTATCTTTTTCTCATTTGTAGGTATGTAGGATAACTCAAGTACTATTTTAAGCTAAAAAAAATTTAAAAAATAAATAAATACTTCTCCTAATTTGTTTTCTCTCGAAACTGTTGGAAATTAACAAAATAAGCCATGAATAGTAGACAAAAAATTATATTATATATTTACTTTAATCAAACGAATCAATCAATTAAAGGAATTGTGTACCTTCAAGGTTCTAGAGCAAATCCATCATGAGCAGAGAGCAGAAGAGAGTGATAACTACTCTCATTCCATTTAATTAGTGTGTCAGAGGTTGGTTTTCACCGTATGTTAACTGTCTGATGGGATGTCAATCCATAATTAATTAATTAAATAATTAATCCAACATTCTTCCACTTGAATGAACAATAATTAATTACTAAAGTAATATGAATTTTTGTTCTTAACGTCTAACCAAAACTTATTAAAAGAGACAAAACTCTAATTTTTTGGTAAGCAGCAACAAAAATCTTTAAAAGTTAATTTTTGTTTTGTTTTCACCATCTAGACCATGTAATTTGGTTTGGAGACCAGTTTTGGAGGTAGCAAGTGGTTTCGGTCTCCTTCCGATCGTAGTTGCGGGGGAACGAACTGTGTCCTTCTTACTAAGTTCAACGTCAATCATCATTAAACCAACTAAGTTAATTTAAATAATTCATAAAGTTACTACTCCCCCGTCCCAAATTGATTGACACAGTTGACTATATTGCACTATTCACACATATTGTTTTGACCATATTTTTCTACTAATAAATAAAAATAAATATTAGCATATAAGATGTTGTTGGATACGTCTCGATGAGTATTTTCAAAATATCAAATTTTTATAATTTTTACTATAATATAATTAAAAATATTAATCTTCAAAGTTATGCATCGACATACGTGAAATAATCAACTGTGTCGATCAATTTGGGACGGAGGGAGTACTATTTATAGAAGGTATATATTTTTTTTATTTTTTTATTTTATATTTGCACATTTTCACTTTATATATATATAGATACATGAACTAGTCTGATATGGAGAAAGAAGATTATTTTATCATAAACTAGTCTTACAAGTGAATTCACAATATTTGATATTTCTCTTACATGTTGTTTAGAAGTGGATGATTACATAAGTTGCAATTTAGAATCTGAATTCGATTCTCTTCGTTATAATGTTGTTCGGTAATGGAGTTGGAGGCTTAATGGAATTGCTGACACACTCACACACCCATCCACCTAATCATCATGAAATGGTAGAATATAAATTTTGATATTGTACAAAATAAAACATCAGCTAGCTAGTGTAACATATATTGGATCATCTATCCATCAATCACTCAATTTAAGTTACTATTCTCTTTCCATTTATAGATGTAATCTTTGCTTTAATTAGCAATTTTTTTTTAACAAGAGATTCTCAAGAGAATTGAGGCCGACAATTAAGAGTTCAGTAGTGAAATAAATAAAATTTGACTAAGAATTTGTTTTATTAGTAGTTAAATTTGGATTCTTTCAAATAATTCATCTTTGAAAACCTGTCCCTTTTTTATATATACAATAGAGGGCTACACACCCATTTTTTTTATATACATAAAAATCTAAATTGTCCCATTTTTCCTAAATCTCTATTTTTCTTAATTTCATGCTCTCTATTTGTGTAAAAAAAATGCTCTCTCTTTATTATAAAATGATTTTATGATGAGGAGAGGTGAGTGAGATTAAGAGGAATATAAAGAGTTAGCAGATAGATCGACGAAGATGAATATTAATAGATATGTAGATGAATATTAAAGGAGAGGAACCAGAAATTCAAAAATCATAGTTCGAATTCCAACTATTTATTTTAGGTATTTTCATATCTTACTACTCAAATCAAATACATTTTCACCCTTAATTGCACCTTTCTCACACGATTGTGTGACTTTAGTCACTACTTGTTTTGATGATTTTGGCCTCTTACATTTTTCGCTTTGTAATTTGGTAATTCCCTTCCAACTAAGTTGATCAAAAGTGTAATTAATTAATTTTTCTTTAAGAAAAATTATTTAAGCAATTTGTGTCTTTGGCCAAATAAAAAAAAAACTTCAAAACTCAATAAAATATAACATAGATATTTATGTATTATCTATCAACAATATCCTCGTACCTATACCAAAATTCAAACTCAAATCTCTGTGAGATCTGAACCATTACCAACAGTTGGATCAGGTCAAATCAAACACATATATTGATCCTTGTTTTATCATAAGCAAACAAAATAAGAAAGGAAATGATAATAGTAATAAAGAGAAACATTATTTCATTTAAACTCTTAGTTTCAGAAACATAAACAAAAAGTTAAAGTAAAAATATATGAAAATGGAGCCAGAAGGGCATTGGGAAAGATTAGTACAAGTGCACAAAATCTCTCTTGACTTCATTTAAGTAGGAAAATTTGTGATGTTAATTAATTCTAATAAAGGAACTTTGATCTTGCTTATGTTTTGACATTCTTTCCTCCAAGCTTAATGTCACTAGGAACATTGACCTCAACACTTTCAAAAATGTCTGACCCTGTTTTTGTAGCATCCTTTATTGGCAATTCTTGTCCCTCATTTTGTGTTGTATTGTTCACACTGTCTTTGCTTTTCCCCCACACCACAGTGTATAGTCCACACACAATGATAATAGCTCCAATAATACTACAAATTTCATAAAAAAAAAGTTTAATTAGCAAAATACATTTGAATGCGTCAGATATTAACACGCGTCAGACACAATATATATTGTAAAACGCGTCAGATATTGACATTCGTCAGACACTTGAACATATTTTCAACTCAATTTATTGAGTTATATAAGTGTCGGATATTGACACACGTTAGACACTTGACGCAATTTACAATACCATAGGTTAGCAAATGAGAAACTACTACTTTTATTTATGGATTGACCTACTTCTAATTTCAACCACATATAATAATAAGGACAAGTAATTTGATGGACATGATTTGACGCTGTTATAACATTCTGCTGTAACTGATCTGGACTGTCTGATTTCAAATCGGCGGTTCAAATTGTTTTGATGTATAAAACTGTGTATGAAATATGTATTGTCCGATCATAAATAAGCGGTCCAAATAAGCGGATCCGTAATTTGATCATTCAATTTAAAAATAAAAGGGGTAAAAATAATAAATTAATGAAACATTATATACCTTCCCAAATGAGTTTGCTCAGCTAAGACAATAGAACCCAATGCAGCTGTGATGATCATACATAAAGGGCTGAATGAAGTAACAAACACAGGCCCACGTTCTCTTGTCACAACTCCTTGTACATAGTATGCCATTCCAGAACACACTATACCCTATACATCTCAAATTTGAATTATTACATTAATTAATAATTATCTAATTAATCTTATTAACAAATTACAAATTAAAAACAAGCATAGGATATATTATGAAGAAAAAAAATTAAAAGTACTTACAGAGTAAACACAAGCAAGAAGTCTAGAGTCAAAACCTAAGGCCCAAACACTCATGTCACGTTCAAATATGAAGGTTGCAATTCCACCTTCAAAGATACCCAAAAAGCAAATCCAAGCAGTCATAGAGAGCTCTGCTGGGTACATCTTTAGAGTGAAAGACTGAAAATCCACAACTCACATTTATTAGTTCATGTACATTTTTTTATTTAATTACAAAAATAAATTAACGACAAAAATTAAAGACGAAAAAAAATTAATCAGTCGCTAAAACCATCAATACTAAATTTAGAGAGCGAGTTACAGATCAATTTCGGATATTTCCTGTATACCCTCAATGGCCTCAAAGATACCAACAAAGAAAATCCAAGTGTTGAATAGCGACGCAAAATTAGAGACGTAAATTATGAAACTCGTCTTTAGTTACATCGCTAAGTGTATTATATCTTGAGAATGGAAACTATTATTACTTTCCTCGTCTTTGATTTTAATCAGAAATTCAATTTTTTCTAATAGTGATATGCGATTTAATAAAATCCAAGTGATCTCAGCTAAAATACGTGACTCACAAATTTTTCGAATACATTAGACCTACGTAAGTTTTAATATCGAAAACAATGTGTGTTAGAGAATTCGTTGTTAGTATAATTAATTAAGTATACATACTTGCAAGATAAAGAAACTAGCCCAACCACCACAACTGCAAATGAGCATTATAGTGCCAGCCACAAAGTTTTGGTCAGAGGGTTCTGTGCTTCCACTTTCATGTTGGTCTGATGAATGTCCCTTAATGAGCTGAAAGGCAGGGCCTTTGTATAATGTCATAACCATTGCTCCTGATACAGTTACTACTGTTCCAACTACCTTAGCTATGCTGTGAATTTTTCTGAAGTTTACTGTCTCTAACCTGAAAATTAAGATCAATTAATTAATTACAAGATTAATTCAAGATTATTTGTTAATATAATTATTTTACAACTGTATTCGATAAAAAAAAATTTAAACTTTGTCGTTTAAGTTTATAAGGTCAAACTTTTATTACTATATTGACAAACTCATCATGGTCGAAAATTTGTTTTCCTTGTTGCATAAACACAACTTCTAAAACTATGAACATATTTTTCTTTTTTCTTTTTTATTCTAAACATGAACATATTCTATTTTGTGTGTGTGACAAGAACATGAACATATTCTTAAAGAATGTGAGTGTGACACAAAATAAATACTGCTATTTTTTTTTTTAAGAGTTCGGAAGATATTCTAAAGAATGAAAATTTTATGTCATGACTTGTCTCCAAATTAAACATGTATTTTATTGATCAAATTAATGCTAAAAAACTAACACAAGGACTAATTTAATTAGGCCAATACACATTCAAAATATAATGAGGAAGTTGCTTAAGAGAACAAAGTAAATAGTCACCAATGTTTTTATAAGAAAAATATAGTTGATGTTATATACACAAATGAATTAAACTCCATAATTTTAATTATTGATTTTTTAAAAAAATTTCAAATAATTTAGCAGCGAAACTCATATACATTAAACATTAAAAAGTAAAAAATTGTTGATTTTAACTCGCATCTCAACATATTAAATGTCTCAACAACCTTTTCATCGTATACTTACGAGACAAAACTATTAATGCTATATTATTTAAAATATGTTTTAATTTGATCTCATAAAAGAAAAAGAAAAAAACTAATTTGATTATTTTCTCCATTAATTTTCATGAGGGTCCCTTGCAAAGCAAAGTGTGCCTTTCTCCACATATATATTTTGGACTCTAGCCAGAAATGCACCTAGCTTTTTTCTTGCTTGTTGCTTAAGTGCACAAGAAGCCATTAATTTCTAATTATATTATTGTGCTAAAGTGATTAAATCTTTTTTAAGTCACCTGAAAATGATTGCCATTATAAAAGTTATAGCTGGAAGAATGTTAACGGTGGCAGATGCAAACGTTGTTGATGTGTTCTTCATTCCCAAGTTGTACAAATTTTGATCAAGCACTGGCCTGTTCAAAACAAATTAAGTAAATATCAGAATATAATTAAATTGCCTAAATAAAATAAATAAAAAATTATGTAATAAATAATATGTAGCTTCTTATACAATTTTGCCGGATGAAATCAAAACAAAATCTATGAAAATAAAAAGTTACTAGTTATTTCCAACATCTCCAAAAAGTTACTAAAGTGCGGTATATCAC